>NW_027223760.1:82055000-82310540 GCF_028538775.1 Myotis yumanensis
GGAATCGGACCGCCATGCAGTTAAACTGTAGCACAGGGAGACCCTCCGCCATATGTACTGGGACGAAGGCTCTGAGGCTCCCAGTGTCTCCGGGGGTAAAGGAGGCCTCCCTCAAACAGACCTGCGTCTACTCAGAGTCAGCTTAGCCCAGGGCGCCCCAAGCTCCCGCTCCGTGTCTCAGTTCTCTGTGTGTATTCACTGCTCTGTCCATGGTATAGCATGGCCAGAGGAAGCAGATCTGAAACACACGCTCCAGAACTGCAGCTCAGATCGAGCTGAGGGGCCACCTTGGAGCAGAGCCGCTCCCACCAGCATCGGTGCCCAGGTGCCCAGCCGCCCGCTGGCGTCCCCCGAGGCGGCCTCCCTGTCTGAGCTGGGCTCACCTGTGCCAGGTGGTCCCCTCCCTGATCAAATGTTCCCTGGCCGGTGGGAATGGCGGCCGTACTTCTGACTTGAGTCTCAGCAGATGGTTCTCTAAGGGCCTTGGAGCTGCAGGGGTGGCGGGGGCGGGGGGGGGGTGGGGTGGGGGGAGGATTCTGGCCGAGGCTCTTGCCGCGTTCCTTAGCGGGGAAGTGACTTCCCTTGCCGCCGGTTTTGTTGAGCAGTGTGGGCGCCCTCTCTGCTGGTAGTGTTTTCAGCTCGTGCTCCCCAGGCCTCCTCAGAGCGGCCTTGGCTCTCCATCCAGGTTGGCGAGGTCCGAGCCCTCAGCCCACCTGTGCCCGATGCTGCTCCTGTCCTCCTGTCCCTTAGCCACCCAGGGTATGTGTCACTGGACGCCCGCACCCCGGAGGTTAGAAGCTCCAGAAGGCCAGGGAGTGCTGGTGCCCGGCACCTTGTCGGCCACTGAGTCGAGCGTGCTGGGGAGGCCTGGCTGCTGGCGGAGCTGGGGGCGATGGGCAGCGGGGTGTCTGCTGGGCTCACACTGCTCTCTCTCTTTCAGGAGCCCAGCCGCCGGGGCTGCCGTATTACACCGACCCCGGAGGACCCGGCATGAATCCTGCCGTGAATCCCATGGCGATGGCTTTCCAGGTTCAACCCAACTCACCCCAGGGGAGCGTGCCCTACCCCCCGCCCCCCTCCTATTGCAACACGCCCCCACCCCCCTACGAACAGGTGGTGAAGGCCAAGTAGCGGGGTGTTGGCCGGAGCCGGCCCAGGCGGCGCTGCGGACACGGAGGAGCCGTCGTCGGCCGCCCGCGTCCCATCAGCGCTGGCTTCCCGAACGGTCTTAGGAGCCACAAGGGCACATCCCTCTTTGACACCCTCAGAGCAAGCACAGCCCCTCACGTTTTCTATAGATGACCAGTATCTGCACTGGCCGCGTCCTGTTTCTGATGTCTGTGCTTTGGCAGAGTGTGGACAGTCCCCGAGGGCCGACCCCCGAGGGTGGCGCGCCCACAGCCTCAGGCAGGACTAGAGGAGGCGGCCAGCGAGGGCCGGGTGTGGGGGAGACCCCTCCCCTGCTGGAGCCCTGTGCCCGGCGGCCGCTGGACTGAGGCCCCACAGGGTCAGCTTTGGGGGCCTCTCGTTCCGTCCGTTTTCCTCTTGAAGAAGCTGCTAGAGAGACGTTTGGTGAACAAGGACCTCCTGCACTTTCTGTCTCCATCGCTCCCCAGAGAGGAGGGACACCCCTCTGCCCAGCCAGGGCTGGGAGTGAGGGCCCGGGTGGGTGTCTGCAGTTGCCTGCAGGTCACTGAGGAACGCTCTGCATTCCTCGGACATCGCTCCGTGCCTCGAGCCGGGACGTGGCATTTAGGAGCTTGTCCGACTTGGGGAGAAATCGCGTTCCCCCCATTTTAGTTCATTTATGGGAGTGCGTGTAGAGCGCTGCCCTTTGAGGTCTGACTCTCATCAGTGTATCCCCGGAATGTCAGCAGCTCCCCGGTCTTTGATCGTGACCAGCAGTCTCCACAGCCTCCCCGGCAGCTCTGGCTCCAGGTTTTGATGAAGGACACTTTCAAAGCAAAGGCACCTTGCAGGGTGGCCGGTGGCGGTGCCTCGGCGGGTGGGCGGGCTGTGTGTGGCCTGTTTGGTTCAGCAGCTGTGTGGGCTCGAAGAGGAGCTTGCTGAGAAAGACAGGACTGCAGGGAGACCGTCACAAGTCCCCGTAGATTCACTGACAACTTAGCCAACGTGCGAATCAAGAAGATGTGGTCGGGATGCAAACCTGGCTCAGAACCCCTCCCCGGGGTTGTGGGCAGCCCCCAGGATTGTTGATGGCCATCCTGGGGTTGCGGACAGTGAGTGGGAGCCCCGTTCCTCTGTGTAGTTAGTGATGCCGCTAGTGTATGTGAGCCCAGACTGAGCCCTGCTGGCTAGTGCGTAGGAAGGGCAAAGCAGCGTAGCCAAGACGGTAGGTAGATCCCTGTATGTGTGGCGGTTCCACGGTGGGGGTGGGGGGTAGAGGGAGCCTACTCTTGAAATTAACTAATCGAAGCCTCTTGAGAAATAGTTACTTGTTGGACTGGAGCATCGGGACATGTCACTGCAGGGGCTGCCGGTGGTTTCTGTTCCCCAGGCCAGGAGTCTTGCTGTCCCTGGGCTCCGGTCTGTCTCCAGGGCAGTGGCGAGGAATCAGGGTGAGGCCGTTGTCACTGCTCAGAGGGACCTTCCTGGGAGGATGGAGACCCTGGGAGCCTCCCGGGGAATTCCAGGGGGGGCGCCTGGGACCAAGCCAGCGCCCTGGGGAGCAGTTAGTGAGTGCAGACTCGTGCCCATGTCTTTGGTCACCCTCGTGCGACCTGTGAACCCCTGTCCCCGAATGCAGGCCCTCCGCACACCCGGGTCCTCGAGTGAAATGAGTTGACAAAGCACAACATTTGCTGTTTACAACCAACGACAACAAGGGTCTAAAAGTTCCTCTTCCTCCAGGTCACTGGTTTTGCATTTTTAACTTCAATTGGTCCCTTGGCTTTTTTTCTTAAATAACGAAGCACACTCGAGCTGCGGGCCCCGGACCAGGTGCGGGTGAAGAGGCCCCACGTGTCCATGCAAAATCTTATCTTCCTTTTGGATAGCAAGAGCCTGGGCGGTTTCAGCAGCTCCGGCAGTTTTATATCCCACGTTTGTGTAAGATACATTTTGTTGCCCCTAGAGCTTGGGTGAGAACCTGCTCCATGGGTGGGAGTCCCTCTTGCCGAGGTTCGAGCGTGGGTGCTCCTGGCGGGGGAAGCCCCGGAGAGCCCGCGGTGAGGAGGGAACTGGGAGCAGACGGCGCACGTGTCTGCAGCACGTGGCTCCGTGCTCTTCTGTTCTCTTCCTTAGGGTCCTGTTTCCTATGTTCGCAGAATAAAAACGCCTTTGGACGTGTGCTCTGACTGTCTGTGCTGGGAGCGGAGGGAGGGCAGAGTGAGGCACCTGCTGAGGGTTCCCTTGGCAGGTGGGGGTGGGGGGTGGGGGTGACACAGCCAATCTCCGGAAAACTGGACTAGACGCTATCAGAGAATATAAGGAAGTTTTGGTTCACCAACACGTTTTATTTTGTTTTTATTTAAAAATATTTTTTTAATGATGAAAGAGAGAGAGAAATGAGAGAATCATGGATCGGCTGCCTCCTGCACGCCCCACACTGGGGATCGAGCCCATAACCCGGGCCTGTGCCCTGACCTGGAGTCAAACCATGACCTCCTGGTTCCTAGGTTGACGCTCAACCACTGAGCCACGCCAGCCAGACTCATTTAAAAAACCTAACGAAGGAAAAGTGATCTGAGCAGGTGGGAAGGGAAGGGCAGCAATCAGGTAAACTCACAGCTGACACCGATGTCGGGTCTCCAGGCCCGGACCGGCTTCCCACAGGCAGGCGAGCCTGGATTTTACCCGTGGCTCTGCTTGTGCGTCTCACAGACCTGTTGGTGGGTGTATGTGCCACAGCTGGCTGCACTTAGATGAATCAGCGTGGAGATCCCGTGGAAAAAGCAGCATGTTCTCTCTCGCTCTCTGAAGACAGCACAGGAAACAGGCCGGACGAGGCAGCAGCTCGCGGTGGCTGGGTCCCACTGGCTCACACGCCTTCGCCTCTCCGGGCAGCGCCTGCCACCAGCTCCCCCTGCAGAGGGGCGCAGGGTCCCTTACAGGCCCAGGCCAGCCGTGGCTTGCTTTTATCTGCCTCTCACAGTGAACTTCAAAAAGTGCAGGTGGCCCTGGCTGTTGTGCTCAGTGGGTAGAGCCCGCACGCCGAGGGTCTCGGGTTCAATTCCCGGTCAAGGGCATGCGCTGGGTTGCAAGTTCAATCCCTGGCCCCGGCAGAGTTGTGCAGGAGGCAACCAAGCGATGTGTCTCTCACATCCACGTTTCTCTCCCCCGCCCCTTCCACTCTAAAAATCAATGGAAAACATACCCTCAGGTGAGGATTTAATAAAAAAAAGTCCATAGTGGCTCTCAAGGCACAAAAATACAAAAACAAGAATCTGGAGCAGTTTCTGAACTGGAAGAAGACAGATCGGAGCAGATGGAAGCCGGGTCTGCAGAGAAGGCGGCTGGGGAGACGCTCTGTTTCCAGGCTGGGGCCCAGCAGGCGCCGGGGCGGGGGTGGGCGGGCAGGGGCCATGGGGACCGGCGGGGCGGAGGCGCCGGCCCCTCGCGTCTCCCACGGAAGCCGGGCGGCTGGGACAGGGCACTGTGTGGGGAGGTGCCGAGACCTGAGCCGTTGGAGGCATTAACTTTGAGAAGGGGTGCAGGGGCGTCAGCACCACATCCTCCTGGACAGCGGACTCCCCGCTTCCGGTTCCTGGGTTCAAGTTCCGCTTGTGTCCCCGTCCTGTGGTTCCGTGCATGTAGGGAGGCGAGGGCGAGACTTTGGTTCCGGCAGCAGCTGGGGGGTCAGAGTTCTCTCCTCCGCACCTGCTTTGGCTGCCTGACATGGGTTTTATTCTGTTCTGTTATCTCTGAAAAGCAACTCAGTGTCTCCATAAGCGGGACAGGGCCATTTTGAGGTGGTTCTGAGGTTACACATGTCTCTCCTTCTTACCCCTTTGCTTTTTTTGGTTTGTTTTTGTTTTTAAACCATGTCTTTTGTCTGTACCCACAGTGTGGAATTTGCAGATGGCATCCCCACGGTGTTTGCATTTCGTGTACATTGGTAGTTCTATAGAGAAGTGTGATTGGACTCAGATCCTCCTTTTGTTTGGAAGGAATACATCAGAGATGGTGGTTGCATTTCCAGAGGAGCACAGTGTCTGCTTGTGTCCAGCTAGCCACAGACGGTCATTGCTGGGGCTCACCGATTGCTTATGTCCGAGCAGTAACATTTACATTATAGTGTCCCATGAAATACATAGTAGATTGAAGCACTGAGAACCGTAATTGCTTGAACGTGGTATAAAACAGGAATGTAAAGCTCGAGTGCGTGATTTAATGCTTAGATTCAGAGCATACCTTTGCTGTCCTTGTCCACTAAGATGTTGTGCAGTTACTTCGCTGCACATTCTAATAATGGCTTATCTCCCTCATCTCCAGCGAGAATGGGAGTTAGTTCCATTTTCATCTTTGACCTGGAAATATTTGTTGCTACTCCTGTAAATTCGGGTCTCGTGGAATCTGTGCCCCAGAGCTTAGCCGTGGTATGACCTCCCCGCCCCAAGTTGCCTCCCAGGTAGAGAAATGTGGCAGGGAAACCGTCACACAGGCTCCTGTGGGGCCAGATGAGATCACCAAATGCGATGGGCTTACCAAGGACTTCACACAGTGCCCAGCTCGACAGTCAGTATTGTACATTAGAGATGCCATGCTCTCCAGAGCTTAACCCTGTTAAATGGAGGAGAGCCTAGAATAGAGAATGGAGAGTCACTCTGGCTATATCCCGTGAGTAGGCCACTGGGAATAGTACCGATGAATCATATGTGCTGATTGTAAATGACACACCACGTCCCCCTAGCAGAGCTGGCCATCTGTGGGTGTGCGGCTGAAGCTCAACACCTAGTGGGAGCAGCCAGCAGCTCCCTGAAGAATTGTCATTCTAGAAAAAAAGAACAGGATGTGGGGCTGGAGCTGCAAAATCCCATGAAAGCTGCCTTCCTGGGGGTGGGGCCAGCCTGCTGCTCCAGGGGCGGGGGGGGGGGGGGGTGCCAGCCAGTAGAGGCAACCAGTCCACCATCACAATCCTTTCCCCGTGAGCGAGCATCATCTGAGGTCACCCCTTAATCCCCCAGTTCACAGAGAAGGCGACACCGAGTTTGTGAACATGTGCATGATGTTAGGTTCTTGACTTGGATTATTTGGTCTCATCCTCCCAACAACCCTGGAAGGCAGAACTGAATGTGGCATCGTGAGTCTGAGCTCACAGCAAGGACAGCAGGAGCCCGCCCCCCCCCCCCCCCAGGCAGTTACCCAGGCCCTGGGCCTGGGCTGTGGGATGGGCAGCACCCAGGGGCTCTGGGTGGCAGGGAGGAGGTTTGGCCACTGGCTATTTAGCTGCCAGTCAGCTCTGTGGAGGCCTTTCCTGCCACCCAGCAGGGTCAGGGCCCTCCCCTACCTAGAGGTTCTCTTCTGGAAAGAGCGCTGGTCTTTGGCCCAGAGGACATGAGGTCAGAGTGCCCTCTGGTGAAGATGGCCCCTGGCTTGCTTCCCCCTTCCCTCTGCCCCCTGCAGCAGGAGACTGGGCATCGGCTGGGCAGGCGCTGGTCGGCTCCAGAAACAGGCCCAGCGTTTCCCCGGTGAAAAGATCCAGCCACGTCAACCCTGTGGGCAAGAATTCCCCATGAGCTTCAGTCCCCACCCCACAGCTCTGCGAGGCTTTGTGCAGCCTTGAGCTAACTAGCAGACCCTCTGACATGAGAGACTAAAGCCAGCACACAGGACAAAGCAACTCAGACAAACCCAGCTAACCAGCGAGCTGAGCTTGGCTGGAGGAACACCACAGCCCACCCACTGATCTCCCTATGTCCACAACCACGTGGGCCTGGATGCCATCATGCCGAGCACCCCGTGTCCAGACCAGCCTTCCTGGGGTGACCAGAGGAACCAGGGACCCACGGGCAAGTTCCCCTGACGTGTGGGGTCCCCGGGGGAGCAGCACTGGCATCACCCTGGACTTGGCAGGAGCCGCCCCCAGGCCCTACCTAGACCTCCTGGATCCCACCGGCCCAGAAACCGTTTCCACAAGCCTCCCAGTGACTGCTGAGCGGCTGGCGTTTGAGAGCTGCTCACTCACCCTCCTCCCTTCTCCTGGCGATCTTCACACTTTCTCTTCTCACTTCCAGTCCCCACACCTCCTCCTCCATCTTCACTCAGCAGATGCTGCCCCGCTGAGAACACTGAAGAAATCAGACTTCCACCATGCCCACCAGCCCCTCTGCGCCCACAGCGTCTGTGCCCATCTGTGAGCCAGAGACGTGGAAGGCGGGCTCCCAGCTCTGCGACCGGCTGGTCTGGGCCTGGGCACCAGCTCCCCCTCCCCTTCCCCCTTTCTGTGCCATGTCACATTTCAAACACTGCCCTTTGGGTCCTGCCCATGGATTCACAAACGCGCTGTTAATTTTTTGAACTTAAAAAAGTATATTCTTGATCCCCTTTCTCTCGCATGGCCAATTCTGTCCTCTCCGAAAGAGCCCATCACTCTTCTCTCCCTTCCTCTTCCCCCTCCCTCATGGCTTCCAGGAGAGCACAGCCCCCGCCCCAGGGGCTGCACGTCCTCTCCTCTCAGCCCCCTAATGCTGCTGGGCTGTCTGTGGCCCCTGCCCTGTTGTGCACCCTCACTACCCAGAGCACTTCAAAGACATCAATATGCAATCCACCCCAAAATGACATGTGCCTGACCCTGACCGTGCCTGATGCTAAGCCTGACCCTCACTGTACCCGACCCTGACCCTGACCCTGGCCCACGCCACGTCCCCTCCACCGTGGGGGCCTGAGCCACAGCGGCTGGGGAGCGGTCACTGGGCGGCACACTGCGCACTGTTGACACCAGTGGGAAGGAGGGAGGTGTCAGTCCTCCTGGCCAGGGGCAAACCTGTAAGTACAAGCTCCTCGTTTATTCTGCAAACACTTTACCTGTCCCTCACGTGTTAGCCCGAAACAAGCCCTTGTCACACATGGAGGATTCATAGGTGACCAAGCGTCACCCTCATTGTTTGGGGACGTGGCCAGGATGCGCCCTTCTGGCTGGGACACCCTGTCCTGGGGCCTGGGGGTGAGTCCTGTGCAGCCCCTGGGGCCTCCCTGGGCCATGCAACAGCCGAGGCCACGCTCCTGTCATGGTATCACAGGCTGGGGGGTGAGGGTGCAGAACCCTGGGAGTGGCTGCGTGTGGATGGGGGCGGGAGCAGGTTGTCCGTTTGGGCTCAGCTCACTCATGACGCATGTCCTCCAGGTGACAGGGCACTGGCTTCCCAGGAAGCCCCTTAAAAACAACCCTGAGGACTTGTGTCCCGGGAAGTCACCAGAGAGAACAGTGAGAGAACAGTCATGACTTGGAAACAGTGTGTGTGGCGAAGGCTCCTGAGCCATCATTCCCATCAGGCCAGCCCGGGCGGCGCTCAGCAGCGCTAGGATTCCCCGCGACCGCCTTCCACACTGACTCCTTCATGAGGGTCCAGGGGGGCTGCTGGCGTCCAGACAAGGACCAGGCCTCAGAGGCCTCGCGTGTCTCCCTGACCCCGCCTCAGCTCTCAAGGTGAGACGTTCCCGACCAGCTGTCCCAGGAGGGAAACCCTTCTACACTGAACCCCGCGGGGCAGGACTGGGGCAGGTACGCTCACCCAGAGCAGCGCCCGTTTTACAGGAACGTGTTTCCCGTGTGGATAAGTGAAGACCAGTCCTTTCACGTGTCATCAACATGACCCTGTCATCACCCAAACAGTGGACAAAGCACAGGAATGTTCTGATCCCGAGCGGATGCCTTGATAACGGACCAGGTTTGACGTCGTTTAATCGCAGGGACACGGAACAGACCTGCCTGCCGGTCGCCTTCTGGAACTTTATTCACTGAACTTCAAGCCACACACTTAACGCGGATGGACAGGGGAGCCGTCTGCTTTAGTAACGCACCGGGCCTAGAACTGCCGACGCTCGGGGCCCTGACGCACAGCGGACACAGGAAGGTTCACCTGGACGGCCGCCCGTCCCGAGGCCACTCTGCTGAGGACTGGCCCGGAGAGCGAGGCGCCCGGCTTCTCAAACCACCGGTGGCTCAGTGGTTGGAGCGTCAGCCCTGTACACCCAAAGGCTGCGGGTTCAAGTCCTCGTCAGGGCACGTGTGGGAGGCAATCTCTCTCCTCTACTCTCTCTCTAAAACCAGAAAAACATATCCCAGGTAAGGATTGAAAGAAAATTAAAAAACGACAACAACAAAAAACACCGAGGTGAGCACAAAACCCTCATGGGGAGGCCGAGCCCGTATCTGCTCAGCCTCTCGGTCCTGGAGCCCTGCCCTCCTGCCACGTGAGGTGCAGCGAGGCGGCGCGGGTGCGAGCACTGGGTGTCACCGGCCTCTGCCCGAGGCTCCCGCTGTGATTTACAGGGAAGGGGCTGCCGAGTGTCCTGCGGGCCAGCTCCGCTCGAGGGCACGGGGGCTTTCTGCTGAGCACAGCTGGTACCTACAAACAACAAACACCAAGAGACATGCAGACGCTGTGAGAACGGGGTGTGAGAGCGGGTGTGGCCTCGGGTGGGGGGGGGGGGGCTGTGACAGGAGAGACGGGAGCTGCCACTGGGCTCCAGGTCCAGGGTCACTGCACACAGGGCCCAGCCTGTCTGCTCTCCGCCTCCCCTGCGGGATTCACAGCTGGTTCCCCGTCAGGCACTGAGCAGTCTCATGGCTTTTGGTCCAAACGGGGTGCTTAGGAGTCTTTTTACATCTTTTTATCCGTCTGCGAAGAGCTAAGTTCAAACGCCGGGAACCGGGATGTCTCAGGAGCCAGGACGTCGGAGAGAAAGTGGATCGCGCCGGCCATGCCTGCAAGTCAAGGGGGTCCTTTACTAAGGCACTGGGAGGGACACAGCCCCTGACCGCTCCTTGTCAGGAGCCACCAAAGCAACAGTCACAAAACAGCACACACGCTCACACATATGCACACACACACTTGCACACACATGTGCACGCATACACTCATACACACACATGCACACGCACACCCCAGGGCTCTCTGTAAACTATTTTGCTTTCCCAGATTATGTTCTACATACTGTGCCTGCAGCAGACTGTTAATATCGTTTTCTCACTTCCTGTCATTGCTCTTGATTTTCAGAACTTTCTTCGATATTCTCAACTTTTTCCAACTACTAATATTTCTAGGTACTAATGTTCTTTAAATACTAATATTGATTAGTCACATTTGTTTATGTAACTGAAGTAATTAGATACATGTAGCTAACAGGCCCTGTGACAGAGCAGTGGCATGCACGCAACACTGCACAGGGTGCAGAGGAGGAACTGAGCATGTCCTCGTTAACAAGCAGCAAGCGCCTTATGTTCTGTCTGCATTTACTGCACAAGAGACCAAAACACGGGGAAGACATTCACAGGAGCCACAGCAGGTGGCAGAGAGACTAATGTAAACTTCAGCCATGAACTCCTGTGTGAGTTATGTGTGGCTGTGGGGTCATCGCTCGAGCAGGATCGGAGGCGTTGGTGCCAATCCCACAGAGATGGGGGCCCGATCACCCACACCTGGGGCCCCCTCACCTTCAAAGAGTGAATAGGGCCTGTCGGGGATGCGGCACCCGTGGGCGCCATAGTCCAGACACCACTCTGCAAACTAAGAAGAAGACATTGTTTGTCAAGGCTGAGAGTTCACTCGAGGAGGCAGCAAAACAGACTCTCGATGACCTCCCCAGCCACGGCCGGGAAGCTGCGCCCAGTGCAGAGGGCGGGCGGGCTGTGCAGAGGGTGGGCGTGGGCTGTGCAGAGGGCGGGGCGGGCTGTGCAGAGGGCGGGGCGGGCTGTGCAGAGGGCGGGCGGGCTGTGCAGAGGGCGGGGTGGGTGTGGGCTGTGCAGAGGGCGGGTGTGGGCTGTGCAGAGGGCGGGTGTGGGCTGTGCAGAGGGCGGGGCGGGCTGTGCAGAGGGCGGGTGTGGGCTGTGCAGAGGGCGGGTGTGGGCTGTGCAGAGGGCGGGTGTGGGCTGTGCAGAGGGCGGGCGGGCTGTGCAGAGGGTGGGTGTGGGCTGTGCAGAGGGCGGGCGGGCTGTGCAGAGGGTGGGCGTGGGCTGTGCAGAGGGCGGGGTGGGTGTGGGCTGTGCAGAGGGCGGGGTGGGTGTGGGCTGTGCAGAGGGCGGGGTGGGTGTGGGCTGTGCAGAGGGCGGGGTGGGTGTGAGCTGTGCAGAGGGCGGGGTGGGTGTGGGCTGTGCAGAGGGCGGGGTGGGCGTGGGCTGTGCAGAGGGCGGGGTGGGCGTGGGCTGTGCAGAGGGCGGGGTGGGTGTGGGCTGTGCAGAGGGCGGGGTGGGCGTGGGCTGTGCAGAGGGCGGGGTGGGCGTGGGCTGTGCAGAGGGCGGGGTGGGTGTGGGCTGTGCAGAGGGCGGGGTGGGCGTGGGCTGTGCAGAGGGCGGGGTGGGCGTGGGCTGTGCAGAGGGCGGGGTGGGCGTGGGCTGTGCAGAGGGCGGGGTGGGCGTGGGCTGTGCAGAGGGCGGGGTGGGTGTGAGCTGTGCAGAGGGCGGGGTGGGTGTGAGCTGTGCAGAGGGCGGGGTGGGTGTGAGCTGTGCAGAGGGCGGGGTGGGTGTGAGCTGTGCAGAGGGCGGGGTGGGTGTGGGCTGTGCAGAGGGCGGGGTGGGTGTGGGCTGTGCAGAGGGCGGGGTGGGTGTGAGCTGTGCAGAGGGCGGGGTGGGTGTGAGCTGTGCAGAGGGCGGGGTGGGTGTGAGCTGTGCAGAGGGCGGGGTGGGTGTGGGCTGTGCAGAGGGCGGGGTGGGTGTGGGCTGTGCAGAGGGCGGGGTGGGTGTGAGCTGTGCAGAGGGCGGGGTGGGTGTGAGCTGTGCAGAGGGCGGGGTGGGTGTGGGCTGTGCAGAGGGCGGGGTGGGTGTGAGCTGTGCAGAGGGCGGGGTGGGTGTGGGCTGTGCAGAGGGTGGGTGTGGGCTGTGCAGAGGGCGGGGTGGGTGTGGGCTGTGCAGAGGGCGGGGTGGGTGTGGGCTGTGCAGAGGGCGGGGTGGGTGTGAGCTGTGCAGAGGGCGGGGTGGGTGTGGGCTGTGCAGAGGGTGGGTGTGGGCTGTGCAGAGGGCGGGGCGGGCTGTGCAGAGGGCGGGGTGGGTGTGGGCTGTGCAGAGGGCGGGGCGGGCTGTGCAGAGGGCGGGGACACCACCCAGGCTGAGACTGGATGGAAAGGAATCACAAGGGGTTGTGGGGGGAAGGCACCCCTGATGGGAACCAGCTGAGCAGCTCAAAGGGAACAAGACATGCTCCTGCGTGGAGAGGGGCAGAGGCTGGAGGTGCAGCGTGGTGCCAGCGAGGGAGAGGAGGAGGGACAGGGCGAGGCCGGGCTCTGGAACAGGGTGTGGTCTGACTCCCGGGTGCGTGGTGGACTGCGGCCAGGACCGCTGTGCCTGGGACAGAAGCCGGAGGAAAGGACAGGGAGCTGCGCGTCGGCTCCGCCTGGAGTGTCCAGGCTGCTGGGACAGAGAGGCCTCACCTTGCAAGCGCGGTAGAGGTACTTCCTGTCCTGGGTGAGGCGGTACAGGGACAGGAAGGCGTAGCCATTGCCGGCCGTCCCGTGGCAGAGCCCGTAGCCCTTGCGCAGCAGGCCGCGCTGCCAGATCACGTCGCTGCACTCCACGGCGTCCTTCAGGTACTTCTCCTCCCTGAACACCTGGCAGGAGACGCAGGGCAGCGAGAGGAGGGTTCTCAGTGGGAGTCAGCGAGACACTGCCCTTCCCGGTTAGGAAACCATCGGACGCTCGGCACCCTGACGGCCCTGAGGCAGACAGCACCCACCTCCTGGCGGCGCAGGGGCAGACAGCACCCCCCTCCTGACGGCGCTGGGGCAGACAGCACCCCCCTCCTGACGGCCCTGGGGCAGACAGCACCCCCTTCCTCCTGACGGCCCTGAGGCAGACAGCACCCCCCTCCTGACGGCCCTGAGGCAGACAGCACCCCCCACTCCTGACGGCCCTGAGGCAGACAGCACCCCCCCCTCCTGACGGCCCTGAGGCAGACAGCACCCCCCCCCTCCTGACGGCCCTGAGGCAGACAGCACCCCCCTCCTGACGGCGCTGGGGCAGACAGCACCCCCCTCCTGACGGCCCTGGGGCAGACAGCACCCCCTTCCTCCTGACGGCCCTGGGGCAGACAGCACCCCCTTCTTCCTGACGGCCCTGGGGCAGACAGCACCCCCTTCCTGACGGCCCTGGGGCAGACAGCACCCCCCTCCTGATGGCCCTGGGGCAGACAGCATCCACCTCCGGGCGGCCCTGGGGCAGACAGCACCCCCCTCCTGACGGCCCTGGGGCAGACAGCACCCCCCTCCTGACGGCCCTGGGGCAGACAGCACCCACCTCCTGGCGGCCCTGGGGCAGACAGCACCCCCTTCCTCCTGACGGCCCTGGGTCAGACAGCACCCCGTTCCTCCTGACGGCCCTGGGGCAGACAGCACCCCCCTCCTGACAGCCCTGGGGCAGACAGCACCCCGTTCCTCCTGACGGCCCTGGGTCAGACAGCACCCCGTTCCTCCTGACGGCCCTGGGGCAGACAGCACCCCCTCCTCCTGACGGCCCTGGGGCAGACAGCACCCCCTCCTCCTGACGGCCCTGGGGCAGACAGCACCCGCTCCCCTCCAGCAGCTCGGGCTGACCGAGGCCCCCCGAGGAGCGGGGGTGCGGACGGCACTGACCTTGTATGCCTGCATCAGCATGTGGATGACCCCCGAGGCCCCGTGGCACCAGTGGACCAGTCGGTCCGTTTCGTTGCTCAGAGACGACGGGTAGTTCCCGGAGCGGAAGCGCTTGTGGCGGACGTAATCGATGCTGGGCTTCACCATCTCGGCCAGGGTGTCCTGGTCCACTTTTGCTGCTGGCTTTAAACAAACAAAACAAAACACTTAATCTATTTTTCTAAAGTTCCTTTTTTTCTTTTAAAAAACCTCTATCTTATGGCAACAAAGTACCAATTACCTGGAATACTGAGAAGCATATAAAATTAGAATCAACTCAATTATCGGGTTAATTAAGTCTAGGACAGATCTCCCACCCATTTAAATACAAACCTCACCCAAAATACCTCACAGGAACATTCAGGATAACTCTGACCACATCTCTCGGCACCGTGAGTAAATATCAAGTTAACACATAAAGTTAGCACAGAGAGCAGGCCTGTTTGTTTGTGTTTTTAATATATATTTTTTTTATTGATTTCAGGAGGAAGGGAGAGGGAGAGAGAAGTCTGTCCCAGTCTGGCATGTTGTTGCTTTTTTTATTCACACACTTAAATACTTTTTCTCTTTCTATATATTGGTAATGATAAAGCTTAAAATGTTTATTCTATGAAATAAGCACACGTGAGGAATAGACATAAATGATTTATGTTTCAGAAACTAAAGTTGAAAATGTCTTCCACACCCTCAGAGTTCAGGGTACTATGGTGGCCAGGATTTCCCTCAGCTGTGAACTGCCGCGTCTCACGAGAATGATAAATGACCAAGCCCGTTTCGCACCCGGGGCCGGTGGACACGACAAGGCCGAGAGCTCCCGGGAGCTTTCCCGATGGGGAGAGCAACTCCTCCCACGGCAGCAGGACCCGCACAGGAGTGTGGGCGGAGGCACCTGATCTGAGTGCGGACTCAGCCCCCTGAGCTCACTGCTTGGGTGAGTGCAGCAAAGCTTAGGTGTCCTGGTTCCAAGGACCCTTAGTGCAGCCTGCATGGCTTGTGAGCCAAGTTTAGCTCTGTTTTCCTATCTGATCTACTGCTTTATGTCTGGTTGCCGTGTCAGTATTTCAGAGCATTCTCCCACCTGCATCAGCATGTAGTAGATCCCGGCCATGCCGTGGGCTGCCCCCACGTACTGCTTCCTGTGCCACTGGTACAGCAGGGGGCAGCGCTCAGCCTTCCTCTCCTCCCTCGACAGAGCCTTGCCCGACTCAATAATAGCAGTAACAACCTGCAGACATAATGGCACAGTTTACGTCTGAAAAACTTAGATGTATCCTGTTTCAGTCTAATACCACTAACAGCATGTCCTTAGATAGCTTCATCTAGAAATCTCTAGGCACTCAGCAGCCAGCACTGTTATCTTTATTTTTGTGAATTAATAGATACAGGCAGAGAGAAATCCGTAGACAATCTCCGAGTAGAAAAAGTCAAACCATGAAACCAAAACTTTTTGCATAAAAAGTTTACTAGAGTCTGGAAAAACTTCCTATAAAAATATTCTAGACTACTTAGTTGCTTTGTAGCTACAATGTTTCCCCCAAAAGACTGGTGATCTCCCATAAAATGCTGCAGGAACCGGCTGTGTGTGGGAAAGGCTGCAGGAACCGGCTGTGTGTGGGAAAGGCTGCAAGGACCGACTGTGTGTGGGAAAGGCTGCAGGAACCGACTGTGTGTGGGAAAGGCTGCAGGAACCGGCTGTGTGTGGGAAAGGCTGCAGGAACCGGCTGTGTGTGGGAAAGGCTGCAGGAACCGGCTGTGTGTGGGAAAGGCTGCAGGGACCGACTGTGTGTGGGAAAGGCTGCAGGAACCGACTGTGTGTGGCAAAGGCTGCAGGAACCGGCTGTGTGTGGGAAAGGCTGCACGGACCGACTGTGTGTGGGAAAGGCTGCAGGAACCGACTGTGTGTGGGAAAGGCTGCAGGAACCGGCTGTGTGTGGGAAAGGCTGCAGGAACCGGCTGTGTGTGGGAAAGGCTGCAGGGACCGGCTGTGTGTGGGAAAGGCTGCAGAACTGGCTCTGTGGGAAAGCCTAGTGACATGAGGTCCGCTGTGGCATGCAGAGCTTTAGTTAGCTCAAAAGAAGACTCGCATAGCTGTAATGAGGCTGCAGCACACATCCTGACTGGCTCCTAATATCCTGACTCCCTTCATACTTTTGGTAACTGTGTTACAAGTTTTAGCTGGGCCTCCTGGCCTCTTAGCCCCAGAGATCTTGACACTGTCACCTGGCTCAGTTCTGTATGTGGGACGTGAGCAGAAGTGAGAAGAGCAACTTCTTGTTCTTCGCCTTACAAGGAAGCTGCTCGTCCTCCACTTACTCACTTGTCCCTGGGCACAGGTGCTCACCTAGCTTTGGCCATGCAGACAAGGGCACGGCCCTAGGATGTGGGAGGACAAGATAGAAGGGTCCCCTGCCAGCTTCCCAGGACTGCCCACTAGTTCAGACATCTCGTGAAAGAGAGACATGCTATCTTTCTGAAGCGGGGGTTGTTTGATTCTAGTAAAAACAGCTGATTGGATACAGGCCTAAGAGGAGTACAGATTAAAAACAAAAACATTCCTAGAAGACGCAGGAAGGAGCAACTCGTTAGTTTTATGAGATGCTTTTAGAAGTCACTGTTCTTGGGGGCAGAGTGCAGACGGGTGAGAGGATGCCCGGGGTTGTGGGTGACCCTACCTCTCTAACAGCCGACTCACACACGGTGCCTGGCCCGATCTCCGTGTTCAGGTAGAGGAGGGCATACAGATACCCGGCCCGGCCATAAAGCAGCTCGTCGGGAAGGTCCGAATCTTGGCAGACAATGGATCTCTGGAGCTGCAAAAGTCTACCCAACAAGAAAGGATCTCTTTTCCCCGAGAAGGTCTAGGATACCTTCCCGAAACTGTAAATAACCCCGTTCCTTTAGGAATTGCCTGTTATTTATTTTCAATTTAAATGGTTTAAAAAAATATATCAAAAAACAGAAAAGAAAACCTTGTCCATTTCACTCATTTCTCTCTCAGATATCACAATGAGTAACAAAACATCGTTTTGGTCAAAATGTCTACCGTGCATCTACCCTAAGCCATGTAAGAGAAGATACTCAATTTTGAAATCCAGAATTAGAAGAAAGTGACTTCAACTCTAAACGAAAATGGTAGTAAAATGTAGCCAACGCTTGGGAATTAGCCCGAGTTGCCTGTCATTCAATAAACAGGAACAGACCAGCATGAGCTGGAGACCACAGCCGTGGTTGTGAGCGCTGACTTCTGCTTCTCCAGAGAAGAACAGAAGCCAATAGATGCACACACAGTGGGCTCTCTAACTGTCCCATCCCAACTGAACCTGAGAACAACGCTCACAGTAAGTCTGAGGCATACAAGCTACTTTCCATGCACTGAAGGCAGCCAAAAATTACCTCAGGAAAATGATCAAAGCAACACGAAGAAACATGCGTGTGCTCCGCCCCCTCCCTCCCCAAGTTAAGGCCAGCAGAGCTGGGTAGAAAGCGAGCACATGATCCCACACTCTGCTCAGTATTCACACACAAACTTCACTTCTCGGAGAGATCTGTAGCAGCAGATGAATTAAAAAATGTCTTCCTTTCGGATCTGAGTCACGGCACCAAGAAAAAAAGAAAAAAGTCTTCCTTTTTCATTATCTTTAGACAGCAGGACCTTGCACTGACAGCCTGGAGAAGAGACTTCAATGTTAAGCACTCACTTCGCGATGCACTCCTGGGACTCGCCATCACTCCTGAGTTTGTGGTACACCACCGCGCCCACGGCCAGCGGCCCAGCGTCTCCGCAGAGGAACGTGACCCTGCGGCCATTCAGATTCCGAAGGGTCCTCTTGACGTAATCCAGGGACCGCAGCAGGTGCGTCTGGTCACCCGTCACCCGGTACAACTGCAGGTACAGCAGGGCTATGCCTGGGGAATTCCCCAAGAAGAACATCAATCCCGTTCCCTTTCGCCTTTTGGACATGATTTTACATTAACCCGAAAACCTGTATTTCTGAAGGGCAACAGGATAGACTTGAAAAAAAAACTCAGGGTAGAAAAAAGGCAGCACAAACCCTGACCCTGGGGCAAGTGTGCTCTTATCACACATTTTTGTAGACGCCGTACGTGAGGGCAGATAATGTCATCAACATGCGACAGACGACAGATCAGGTTCCAACTTCCAGGCAGAATTTTTTAGAAATAAAATTCCAAAGCATCTCCTCTAGGAAGACAGTTCAAAACTTCATCTAAAGGGTAGAGAACTTTACCATTTTACAAGAGAAAGGAGTTTTAAACCCAAGTCTTACATAGCACAACCTAAGAATAGGACACATTAGGCAGGCGCCCCCTCTCACCTGTCCAGCCCGTATACGCAGAGCAGTCATGTGGGTCCGCGGTCCTCAGCCCTTCTTCCATCTGCTGCAGCAGATCTTTGATTTTGGTCTGGACCCGCCTTGCGAATGTGTGAATGATCTGAGAACCAAAAGACATCAATAGAAATGGACAACGTTGTAATAACTACTCTAACAGTCTAAGTTGTAAGAACGTTAACAGGCAGAAATTACACTGCCTGGCCCATTTTAATGCTTCACTGGTTGGAGAGTGTACCTTAGTTTTTTTAAGGTAAGTTTTTAAATGCGATAATGCCCTACACAGACTATAAGTCTTAAGTAGGATTACACAAAATAAGTTGCAGAACCAAAGGAACAAAACCATTGAAAAGTGGTGGATTTGATTACACAAATATTTTAACTTCTATAAGTGAAAGAAAATAAGATGGTTTAAAAGTTAATGACAAAAACTTGCAGACACAGACAACAGTATGGTGATTACCAGAGGGGGTAAGGGGGATGGGGGAGGTAGAAGAGGGTAAAGGGGTGATAACTGGTGATGGAAGGAGACTTCACTTTGGCTGGTGAACACACAGCACAATGTATGATGTATTATGGAAGTATACACATGAAACCTATATAATTTTATTAACTAATGTTGCGCCAATAAATTTAAGTCAGAAAGTTAATGACAAGGGAGAAATACTTATAAATAAAAAGAAAACTAGAATACAGAAATATACCTAAAATTATCAATGCACCTCATAAAAAAAGTCAAGTGACAAGCATATGCAAAAATGGTCAATCACTTTAGCAATCAATGCAGTGCAAATAAGTACAAATATTATGGTGTGCCTATCCTATATAATAAAAGGCTAATATGCAAATCAACCAAACGGCGGAATGACGCCCACTGACCACCAGGGGGCAGACACTCATTGCAGGAGCTGCCCTCTGGTGGTCAGAGCACTCCCACAGGGGAAGCGCTGCTCAGCCAGAAGCTGGGCTCACGGCTGGCGAGAGCTCCCAGACTGGGAGAGGGTGCAGGCCAGGCTGAGGGATCCCCCCACAGTGCACAAATTTCGTGCACCGGGCCTCTAGTCTGATGATAAAAAAATATTTTAAAAGTATTACATACCAACACTGTTAACAGCTAAGGAAGGAGGTATTCTTACCCACTGCCGGCAGTCTTCCTCATGGGAAACTTAGCAACGTTCTTACACATGCAGTTGTTCAGATGTTTCTGTCTTTGATGATTTTTTAAAAAATTTAGTTGCTATGCCAACTGTGGAAGTGCATTACAATCCCTGATGATAGACATGTCTATTGTCTATTTCTTCCTTTAATACTGCACTTTTTATTTATCTTTTTGCTTTCGTGTATTTTGTAGTCTGTTATTAGGTACAGACAAATGTATAACTGTGTCTTCCTCACAAACTGACTTGCTATCATAAAGAAATGTCCTTCTGTGGACCCAGAGAGAAAAGGCGTTTATGCAATTGAAAAGGAAAAGGAATTCATGGCCCCATGTAAATAAAAAGTCCAAGGAAGAAAAAGAAAAACAGAAAATGATTTTATATTCCTGCACATTTGGTGCTTTCAGGGCAAATTTTACTGACATTTGTGGGTGTTGAGTCAAAGCAAACCCTAGAAATTAAGTGACCAGAGTGTAAGGTGTGAGAACTCCATGGTTTACTTAACCCTGGAGGCACCTGTTTACACCTTAAACGGGTGCAAGGCCCTGGAACTGAATGTGAGTGGATTTCTCTTTTTCACAGAAAGGCTCATCGACCTTCCCAGCACTGAGAGCAGGACTCGGGGAGGACACCTTCCCCAGGGGAGGGGCACTGCCTCTCTCCTGCACAGAAGACCTGCCTTAAGGAATGACATTTCCTAACAGGGAAACCAGCTCCCGAGCGGAGGGGTCCCCCTGAGGGCTCGGGCACATCTTCCTGGGAGACACCATCCCACCCATAACGTCCTTGTTTTCATGAAATTCCATGTCTCTCAAGCCAAATGCATACTTTGATATTATCGATATTCATTACAGTCTTGACATAATATTTTAACGATAAAAATGTCATGATCAGCCAACCATAAAGTATCTGTATGGAAGATAGTGGAACTTAATCCATCTTCATTTTATCTTGTGACTTTCCCCGCTTTTAACATCACAGCCACCCCCTCCCCCCCTTCATGCCCAAGAACACAATTCCCACGCCCCTCGCCTTGCCGGTCCCCACCCTGACATCGTCACCGCCTGACCGCCCAGAGAACACACAAGCCGCAGGAGTTATTTGTGCTGTAACTTTCTTTTGTAGGAGTCCGTCTGCACATGCAGGAGTGAGCAAAGGTAGGTTACAGCTGTCCACAAAGGAGAATATATGATGCAAGGTTAACAATACAAGAAAAAACACTGCTTTGTGAACTCACAGCTGTCAACCCGCTGTTGCCCGCCCCTGTGGTTGGGGTGAAAATCACATTCACTGCATACAAAGGGTAAAAAGGGGGAAAAAAGCATGTTCACAGCCAGCGTGCATCGCATGCTGCCCGGCTCTCCCTGCTCCCACGGGCTCCGCCGGGCGGGGCTCGCTCCCGCACCGGCACCGGCACCGGCACCGGCACCGGCACCGGCACCGGCACCGCGCAGGCAGCAGCCTCTTCACTGAGGGCGGCGGCGGGCAGCTGGTGCTCGGCGTGAACCAGGGGTTGTGTAATGCTCGCCAGGCGTCAACATAAGCCTTTTACTATAAAAAAACGTGAATCCTAAGTGACAAACAGGACGAGGAAATGGAAGACGCCGTCGGCCGCGGGAACACCGGGAGCCGGTTCGCAGCGCGTGCGCTGGGCTTGCGCAGAGGCGGAGTGAAGGGCGTCGCCCGCCATCAAACCTGCGCCTCCACCACCCGGGGCGCCCGAGCAGACCCCCCCATCAGGGCAGCTCCAAGGCCGAGGGCACGCGGCGCCGCGGGGAAGGAGGCCCCAAACCAGCAGTGCCCACCCTCCCGGGGCGGCGCCGCCAGGAAGGGCCCAGCGGGGCAGGGGCGAGGGGCGAGCAGACACCGGTGCGCGCTCCCCACGCCCCGCGAGGGCGAGACGCAGGCCGGTGCGGCGCGCGGCGCGCAGGTGGGCGGAGCCGATGACATCAGCGCGTAGGTGGGCGGGTGACGTCAGCACGGCGGTGGGCGGGGCGGGTGGACGCTACCACCCCGCGGGCTCCCCCCACCCGGCGCGGCCCAAGGCCGGGCCCTCGCCGGCTGCCACTCACCTTCCCGTCGTCGTGAAAGGGGAGGCCGAGCTCGTCGGGGGCGGGCGCGGGGCAAGCCCCGTCCGTGTCCTCGGCCGCGGCGGAGGCAGCGGCGTCCGCGGAGGCGGCGGCCTCGTAGTCCGGGAAGCGGTTGGGGAACGCGCGCTCCTCCATCTCCGCCTCGGCGCCCAGGTGCAACCTGAGCCTCTTGGACATGGTCTCGCCCATCGCCCCGCGCCGGGCCCAGCCCCGGGGCCGCGCGGGACGGTGCGCGCGCGGGGACAAACCTCCGGCGCGGCGTCCGCTCGGGGACCCCGCGGGGGCCGGGCTTCCTCTAGGAGGGCGGCGGGCCGCGGGGGCGGGCGCGGCCGGGGAGCGCGCGGGAGCCGGTGCGCGGGGCCGCGGGCCGGCACATCTGGCCGCCGCTGGCGCGCCCCACGTGGTGCCCGCCCGGCCGGACGCTGCCCGGGCCGCGGGGCCCCGCGGGGAGCGCTGGGCGGCTCCGAGCCCGGTCACGGCCGCCGGCCCCGTCCCTTCGCCGCCCGCCCGGCCGGAGCCCCGGCTGGAAGCGCCTCCCGCGGCCGAGCCCGCCCCACGATCCCCGGACGGACCGGGCGGCCGCGAGGGGCGGTTCCCGCAGGGAGCCCGGGAGCGGACTCGCCGTCATCCGAGGCGCCCGCGGCCCCGGGGCGCGCCGTCCTCCCCCTGCATCTCCTCCCGCCGGCCCGGGGCTGGGAGCAGCTCCTGGTTCCGATCCGGGAGACACCGCCTCCGGGAAGATGGCAGAACCGCCAGCACCGCACGGACGAGTCTCCGGGGGGGCGCGCGGCCCTCCCGTTCCTCCGGCCGGGAGGGGTGGCGGGGGAGGAGCCACCGGCCCTTTTTTTTTTTTTTTGATGTTTTATTCTCAGCCCCTTTGTTTTGAATGAACGAATATCCTTGTTAACCAGACACAATGTGAAAGCACATTTAATCCACATATTTAACGGGCGCCGAGGGTCCCCGACGTTCACGGGAGGACGGGCAGGAGCCTTTGCCTCCCTGGACAGGGCTCACTGCACCGGCTGTCGCTTCTCTTTGCTCGTGGTTCTTTCATTATTTGGAACCAAATCGATGCAATGATTCCTCCTCCTCGAGGGAAATATTTTACCCCCCGCCCCATTTAAACAGTGATTGGGTGCCAGTTGGTACCAGGCGGTGACAAAGCAGAGGGAAAGGAAGCTCCGGGGTCAGTGGAGAGGGGGGAAGGGCCATAGGACACGGGGGGGGGGGGGGGGGGGGGGTTGGGGCGGGGGGGAGGGTCCTGTGTGGAGCCGGGGCGAGGGGCACAGTGGCATCAGCACTGGCAGGACCGGGGAAGCCCTCAGCACCGGGAAGGCGGGCGAGGCCTGGCTCCCCACCTGCCTGTCTGATTGCCAAGCGCCCTGCTGACCGAGGTGTGTGTGTGTGTGATCATCCTAAAGGGGTTACTGAGCACCCTGTCCTCAGAGCTACAGGAGCAGCTGGTCCCACGGGGCCTGCTGAGGAGGCACCTGGAGGCCCGCCCACCTCCCTCTTTCTAAAATCAGTAAACACACCTCCTAGGGTGAGGGTTAATAAAAAACACCTTGAGACAAATGAAAATGGAAATATATCACAACATAAGGAATGCAGCACAAGAGTTTTCAGGGGGATGTTCATAGTGATACACGCTTACGTTCAGAAAAAAGAAAGATCTCAAACAATTTACACGCCAAGAAAAGAACATCTGAAGGCCGAGTTGGTGCCTATCCAGCCGTGTGGGGAGCCCCGATGTTTCTCGTTTTACTCGAGAGGCGGGAGAAGCCAGAGGCCCTTAGGCGGGACGTGCTTGTGTGACCCGAGGACACAAACCTCTCCAGGGCCACGGCCTCTGAGTCCAAGTTCAGCAGGGACTCTGCGGCCAGCGGCCTGGTGTGAGCAGGGACTGGAGCGGAGCTAGGGTGTCAGCACTGCCTGCTTCTCTACGATAAAGAGACACCCTCCTAATAGAGGTGCGGAAGTGGGGGCCCACCTGGAGGCCGCCGAGGAGGCCTACACCTCGGGGAGACCTACATGGGTAGGGACAGACCCTGCGGAGCGTACTGTCTCAGAAGAATTGACAATAATAAAAATGACTGGCGTCCACCTGTGATCGCTGTGCCCTGGGCATTCGACACAGTGTGGCGATGGCGGCATGGGGTTACAGCGGACGGGAAGGAAGAATGTGGAAGAGGTTGTGTTATAGCAGCGGTTCTCAACCTGTGGGTCGCGACCCCTTTGGCGGTCGAACGACCCTTTCACAGGGGTCGCCTAAGACCATCCTGCATATCAGATGTTTACATGACGATTCATAACAGGAACAACATGACAGTTATGAAGTAGCAACGAAAATAATTGTATGGTTGGGTCACAACATGAGGAACTGTGTTTAAAGGGCCAGAAGGTTGAGAACCACTGTGTTACAGGATCACGAAAATATTTGCGTATTTATTTAGCTGTGTGTCTCCTCCACGAGCCCACAGCACGGTGAGGGCGGGGGTTGTGTTTGTATCAGGTATTACTTTACCATGGCCTCACATAGTGCGGGCACGGCATAGGCATTTAAAGTATTTCATGAATGAGTGCATGCGTGGATGGATGGGTAGGTGGATGGATGGATGGATGGATGAGGAAATGGATGAAATCATTTCGTCTGAAAGCGCCTTGGAGAGTGAGATTGAGATGGCTTATCACTTGTACATGACTTTTCCATTTTTAAAGGACTTTAACATTCATATTCTCATTTGAGCAAACGTGAGAATCTGAGGGTGAGGGCCTTTCCGAGGCACAGGGTGTGCCCGTACGCAGGACGGCCTGGCAGGACTGGGGTTGGAAGCTGTCTCTGACTTGTCCCGTCCCGTCCGCTTCCTACTTTCCCAGATGAGGAAACGGAGGCCACGGCGGTAAAAGAACGTTCACAGGGTTACACGATAGGCCACACGAAGACAGAATCATGGTGGAAACCTGTCTGGTAAAAACAGCCGTATTCCCTTCAAATGTTTTCCTGCAGTCCTTTCACTCTGACCCCAGGCAGGTTCCTCAGCGGCTGTTGAAACACATTTTCCTGCCTGGCCAGCCGGAGTGGCTGTGGCTGAGCGTCAACCTATGAACCAGGAGGTCACGGTTCAATTCCCAGTCAGGGCACAGGCCCGGGTTGTGGGCTCGATCCCCAGTGGGGGGCGTGCAGGAGGCAGCCAATCCAGGATTCTCTCTCATCATTGATGTTTCTCTCTTCCTCTCCCTCTTCCTTCCTCTCTGAAATCAATAAAAATATATATTAAAAAAGTCTCATGCTTTAGAATCTAAAGTTTAGATAATACACACCCTATACACCTACAGTGAAAATATGAAAGAGCGGGGCAATGGACAGCCCTGGGGTGGGGGTGGGGGGTTGGAGGAGGGGGCGTGTGTGTGTGTTGGGGAGGAAGGGGGGTTGCTCTGCTGTCTGCTGCTTGTTGCCTCCAAGGGTTCAGCCCACGGGAAATACTCACACGCGCTCAGAAACCCCAGCTAGCTCTGTCCCCTCGTCCCAGGCGTCTCCCAGTCTCCCAGGAAGTCGAAAAGCCGAGATGAAGTAGGCGGGCTGGGGTTTCATTGCTTCTGCGCTGGCTGTGACGGGTCCAGGTCCCAAACCTTGGCAGGAACGTGCGATGGATTTCCATGCTCTCGGGAACAGACCCCTAGCGAGCTCTGCGGACCCTCTGCTCAGACTGCATTCTGGACCAGACCTCAGAGGGGGGGGGGGGGGCACCAGTAGGATGTCGGGAAGTCACCGACAGGAGAGCCGGGGCTGGCGTTCAGCTCCTTCACGTCTGAGTGAGTGCTAACTCCCCACTCTGCCATTTCGGAGACCTACCTACCTACCAGGAGACAAGACCTCATCCTTTATGTTGTACATGCCACAGCCCACCAGCAGGGGGCACCATCGACCCGTCGGCATTTTCAGGACCGCTGGGGTCTGGCCCAGGCACTGGTAGGCTGGCATTCATATTGGACAAATACATTATGGGGATCTTGCATCCACGGAGTGTAAGGACGGACATGGAGTGCTGGACGGCGCTGGCTGTGTGAGGCCGATGCCTCAGCGCCAGCGGGCACACCGGGAAGCAGGGTTTAGGTGGAGTCGGCGCTGGCTGAGCACAGGGAACCTCTGAAAGTCTGTCCCTGTGTTACTTCCGGGCACAGAAACAGGTGGCAAACATCGGACTCATCCTCTCTTTTTATTTTATTTTTAACAATTTTTTGTTAATCCTCCCCGGCGGATATCTTTCCATTGATTTTTAGAGAGAATGGAAGGGAGAGAAACACACAGAGAGAAAGATTGATGCGAAGGAGACACATCCATTAGCCCCGACCCGGGGCTGGGATCGAGCCTGCAACCAATTCCCTGGACCGGATTTGAACCTGGGCCCATGCTCTAGCCACTGAACCACACCGGCTAAGGAAACGGGGACGCAGGACACAGCTGGGACATGGCGGGAGCAGAGCTGGCACCTGGCGTGGCCCAGGGCCCATCGGGGACCAATCCCCGTGGGGCCACAGGACAGCTCGCCCGGGGCCTCACCAGCAGTGAGTCTCATGCTTCAGAATCTAAATACCCAGCCCGCACAGCTAGTGTTCCCGCGTTTAGAACAATTCCGCACGGCAGCTCAGGACTTCAAACAAACGCACGCCGTGCCAGGCTGTGCTGCCTGGTCGGTGTCATAAAGCTCGCGGCCCACTTCCTTCCAGCAGGAGCTGGGGAGCGTCCTCGAAAGACAAGAGTGGACAGCGGTGCTGTGGGCGCCCACCAGAGACCATCCCCGGTTTCCAGGGACTCTTCCCCGGAGTCGCTGTTAACGCAGCCACCGGGGAGCCTCTGAATTGTGGTGCTTGCCTCAGCCACGGGGGAGGCGCCCGTGGGGACTCACACGGCCCCTGCAGGGGCTCTGCCTGTGCGTCTGGCTCTCCCTCCAGGCCTGGGACCTGCACATCCAACCGGAGTGAATCCCCGACACCCACGGGGCAGTGAGGGCTGGAGGCCGTCTCCCGCCTGCTTTCATGCTCTCACTGTGGCTTGGCCTAGAGCAGTGGTTCTCAACCTTCCTGAGGCCGCGACTCTTTAATTCAGTTCCTCATGTTGTGGTGACCCCCAACCATAAAATTGTTTTCGTTGCTACTTCATCACTGTAATGTTGCTACTGTTATGAATCGTCATGTAAATATCTGATATGCAGGATGTATTTTCATTGTTACAAGTTGAACATAATTAAAGCATAGTGATTAATCAGAAAAACAATATGTAATGATATATGTGTTTTCTGATGGTCTTAGGCAACCCCTGTGAAAGGGTCGTTCGACCCCCAAAGGGGTCGTGACCCACAGGTTGAGAACCGCTGGCCTAGAGCGAGCTCTCCAGGCAGCGCGAAGGAATGGGCCTTTCCCTGGACCTGGCAGTCACCTGCTGCAGGGAAACACACACACACACACACACACACACACACACACACAGGCAGGTGTTCCGGGCGGCTGTGCCTCGTGCCCTGCCCTGGCCACGTGCCTCCCACATGACAGATGCAGCGACTCCAGTGCCCACACCCAGGGGCCCAGCTCCGCCCGGTCACAGGCGTGGAGACGGTCACAGGCGTGGAGACGCACGCAGGAGCGGGTGGGCATTCGGCGGGGAGGGTTCCCATTGCAAACTCCCCATCACAAACGCTTCAGCATTTCCCTCTGTCCCTGAACTCCCTCCTGGACTCAGCAGATGCCTAACCCCCTGCAAGTCCGCGTGCCCAGGCCTCGCTGGCTGCGCCGTGTCTTCCTAGACCTTCCCACCCGTGTCCTTGCTTATGTTGAACCATCTCCCACTTGATCTTCACCTTCAACCCTCGGCGACCCCACACGCCTTCTCTGTGGCACTTGCTCCAGCCCAGGCTGTGGGCTGTAAAAGGGTCTGGTCTCCCGTTTCTCTGCAATAAAGTCCCTGGAGTTTTAGCCGTCGCGTGGCCACCCAGGCTCCTGTCTCTCCCCAGCGCCCGGCCGGCGAGGTGTGGCCATGGGTGTGCCGGGCCCACGGGAGGGAAGCGAGCGTGGCCTCGGCTTCCGAGAAATGTCCTGTGAGCGGGCGGCGGCCGCCTTTCCTGCCTTTGTTTCCCCTCCGCCTGGAATGCGGATGCGTGCCGGCCGCCACACCCATCTGGACGCAGAGGGGACGCTGTGTGCTGAGCAGGGCAGGTGCCCCCGGAGGAGACGCAGGGCCTTGCTGGGTGATCCAACACGTTCTTGACAAGAGAAGAAAAGCTCTACGTTTTCTTCGTTGTATTTTTTTCTACACACAGCATATTTATTTTTTAATTTAATGTAATTTTTTAAAGTCCTCCCCCAAGGATATTTTCCCATTGATTTTTAGAGAGAGTGGAAGAGAGAGGGAAAGACAGAGAGAGAAACATCGATGTGAGAGAAACATTGAGGGGCCCAGGCCGGGGAGGAGTCTGCAACCAGAATCCAACCCGGGACCCTTGGGTCTGCAGGCCGACGCTCTGTCCACTGAGCCATACTGGCTAGGGCTACATGCGATATTTTTATAATCAGAAAAAAACCCCGTAAAATCCCACCAGTGGAGGCCTATTTAAAATTTCACTTTCTCTCTTAAGAGTTCCATTCTTTTCTCCTATCAAAGGAAATAAAGTAATTGATAATGTAATTCTTAAAATAGTCCACTGTTTTGGTTTTAAAAAAGGTATGGAAGTGCTGGTGGCAGCATTTCCTCTCTGTGACCTTGACAAGGTCACTGTGCTTCCCAGGCCCTGGCTTCATCCCTGGAAGGGATGCTCACACCATCTCTGCCCTCCGGGGCCCCGCTGCCCCCTCAGCCTGGCGGCCGGACGAGCGCGCTCCTCCCCGCTTCCCTCCCAAGTTCCTGCTGAGCAGGGGGCAGGGGGCCCATCCAGGCTCCCCCTGACCTCCCGCTGGTCCTCCCAGGGGCCCGGCCCTCGCAGGCACTTGAGCCAACGCAGCGGCGTGGCCGTCCTCAGCACAGGCTCCTGCCCGTGCTCTGCACCTGTCTGTCCTCACACTGTCCCTCTGCCTCAGATGTTCCGCCACCACCTGTCCTCAGCCGCCGCCTGACCCGCCCAGTCCTGACCGACAGGGGTCCAGGGCTCCAGCTGTGACCGTGGGCCCGTCGCTTCCCTCGCAGGCCGTGGGGCTCCGTTGCTGGGCGCATCCACGTGAGGACTGGGTGCCCCTTTCATCCCTGATTGTGTCCCCTGCTTTGAGCTCGCTCCCTCTGAGGTTGGCCTCTCCTGCTCTCTGGGGATTAGTGCCAGCACCTTTGTCTTCCTCTTTCCCTTCCCTTGGTTTGGGTTCGGGCCTAACCATTAGGGCCAGGGCTAGGGTTAGGGTTAGGGTTAGGGATAGGGTTAGGATTAGGGTTAGGGTTAGGGTTAGGGTTAGGGTAAGGATTAGGGTTAGGGTTAGGGTTAGGGTTAGGGTTAGGGTTAAGGTTAGGGTTAGGGTTAGGGTTAGGATTAGGGTTAGGGTTAGGGTTAGGGTTAGGGTTAGGGTTAGGATTAGGGTCAGGGTTAGGGTTAGGGTTAGGGTTAGGGTTAGGATTAGGGTCAGGGTTAGGGTTAGGGTTAGGGTTAGGATTAGGGTTAGGGTTAGGGTTAGGATTAGGGTCAGGGTTAGGGTTAGGGTTAGGGTTAGGGTTAGGATTAGGGTTAGGGTTAGGGTTAGGATTAGGGTTAGGGTTAGGGTTAGGGTTAGGGTTAGGATTAGGGTCAGGGTTAGGGTTAGGGTTAGGGTTAGGATTAGGGTTAGGGTTAGGGTTAGGATTAGGGTCAGGGTTAGGGTTAGGGTTAGGGTTAGGGTTAGGATTAGGGTTAGGGTTAGGGTTAGGATTAGGGTTAGGGTTAAGGTTAGGGTTAGGGTTAGGGTTAGGGTTAGGGTTAGGGTTAGGGTTAGGATTAGGGTTAGGGTTAGGGTTAGGGTTAGGGTTAGGGTCAGGGTTAGGGTTAGGGTTAGGGTTAGGATTAGGGTAAGGGTTAGGGTTAGGGTTAGGGTTAGGATTAGGGTCAGGGTTAGGGTTAGGGTTAGGGTTAGGATTAGGGTTAGGGTTAGGGTTAGGGTTAGGGTTAGGATTAGGGTTAAGGTTAGGGTTAGGGCCAAAGTTAAGGTTAGGGCCAGGGTTAGGGTTAGGGATTGGGTTAGGGTTAGGGTTAGGGTTAGGGTTAGGGTTAGGGTTAGGATTAGGGTTAGGGTTAGGGTTAGGATTAGGGTTAGGGTTAGGGTTAGGATTAGGGTTAGGGTTAGGGTTAGGATTAGGGTTAGGGCCAAAGTTAAGGTTAGGGCCAGGGTTAGGGTTAGGGATTGGGTTAGGGTTAGGTTTAGGGATAGGGTTAGGGTTAGGGTTAGGGATAGGGTTAGGGCCAGGGTTAGGGTTAGGGTTAGGGCCAGGGTTAGGGTTAGGGTTTGGGCCAGGGTTAAGGCTAGGGTTAGGGTTAGGACTAGGGTTAGGCTAGGGTAATGGTTAGGGTTTAAGTTAGGGGTAGGACTAGGCTTAGGGTTAGTGGTTTGGCAGGGCTAGGGCTAGGCTTTAGGACCAGCCTTTTGTTTATGTTTATGGCTAGAGTTACAGCTTTGATTTTATTATTATTATTTTAAAATATATATTTGTATTGATATCAGAGAGGAAGGGAGAGGGAGAGAGAGACATCAATGATGAGAGAGAATCATTGGTAGGCTGCCTCCTGCACGCCCCCTCCTGGGGATGGGAACCGCAACCCGGGCTTGTTCCCTGACCAGAATCGAACCCGGGACCCTTCAGTCCGCAGCCGATGCTCTATCCATTGAGCCAAACCCGCCAAGGCAGAAAGTTTATTTTAAACACCTGCCCCAGGTGGTTTTGAGGTGGGTGAGGAGCAGGTCACGGGGAATCATTGAAAACACCAGGGCCGGGAAGGCTGGAGCGGGAGAGGCCGGCTCGAGGTCCCTTCCCCGGCCCTGGAATGTGGGTGAATGTTGGCTCAGCCACGGGAGGATAGGCCTGAGAGGCGAGGCAGCCCGTCCTTCTTAGAGGCCCGGGAATCCCCTCCGTGGTCGAGTTAGAGCCCTGAGGCTGAGCCTCGGGGGGAGAGGCTGAGACAGTCATGGGGGCAGCTGCTCAGGGCTCCGGGCAGAGGGCAGAGTGTTCCCACTTTTTGGTCTGAGAACGTCCTGAGTCTTGACTCAGCCTCAGTCCCCTGAGTGTCTTTCCTGTGCCTGGCTCTGTGTTTTGAGGTCAGAGGTCATTCCCAAAACTTAGACTTTGGAAACAGCTGGAAGGGTCCTGTCCCTGGGTATCCACGTGCTCTCAGTGAGGTCACAGGAGCCCCCTGGACACTGTGTGGATGGAAAGAGTGACACGGTCGTTGCAAACGGGGTCTTTAGTTCCCCAGTTTCACACTAACGTGCACAATACAGTGAGGCTTCTTTTTTAAAATGTATTTTTATGGATTTCAGAGAAGAAGTGAGAGGGAGAGAGAGATAGAAACATCAATGATGAGAGAGAGTCATTGTACGGCTGCCTTCTGCACACCCCACACTGGGGATCAAGCCTGCAACCTGGGCGTGGGCCCTGACTGGGAATCAAACTGGTGAGTTCATAGCTCGAGGCTCAACCACTGAGCCACCGTGGCCGGGCAGCGTGCCTTCTAAATTCGCACGCTCATCAGCAGAGGGGAGACGCACAGACAGCTGGTTCTGGGGAACGAAGACCTGCGGGACACTCCGGGCTGCCCCGGGGGCGTGGGCAGGGCTCTGTCCTGCCCCAGGTGGGCTGGGGACAGGGACAGGGACAGGGACAGGGACAGGGTCGCAGCTCTCTTGGCCTCCGCCCCTGCTCTCACCCGCTACACCCCACCTGTGCCCCGGGAGCCGCTCTGGCCCTCACCATCACCCATGAACAGGGCCCCCTCTGGGCCTGTCTCCCCAGTGGGGGGCCCACCTGTTGGGAGCATTGAGCGGCTGCATGATCGACGTACCAACTCTTAGCCAGGCCCAGAGGGAGGCAAATGACACCAATGGTTTACAGCATCGAAAGGCACCTTTCTGGCCCAGCCGGTGAGGCTCCATGATCGAGGCAGCGGATCCATGATTCTCTCTCATCATTGATGTTCCTAGCTCTCTCTCTCTCTCTCTCTCTCTCTCTCTCTCTCTCTCCCTTCCTCTCTGAAATCAACAAAAATATATTTTAAAAAATATCTGGACCCAGATTCCCTTTGCATGAAGCTTTTAAGGAGCAAAGGAGACAAAGATTAGGGGCACGCAAAGGGCAGGGCTGTAGGGGGGGAAAATACTCAGTTCTCTTCCTGCTCCTGCTTTTCAGGAAGCTGATAACATGTGTTGTTGAGAGGAGGTGGTTGGTTGCTGGGCCTTTTGCTAGTAGTCACTCCCCATCCAACTTGGACCACAACAGCGGGAGCAGGAAGTGCTTTGCCATCTTCTCACCCTCGGATGCGGCCGGACGTGGCTCTGGGCCCAGGCAGGCGCTCCTCGCCTCGGGGCGGGCGTGGGTTGGGAGCCTCACTGCCCGCCGCCCCGAGTTCCGAGTCTCAGCCAATTGGAATCACTGGGAGCCCTGGCCAGGCTCTTGGACGGTTCGGGCAGCCTCCTGCTTTTGCAATCTTAGCGGGATGGGGAGAGGCCGCTCGCCCGGGCCTCCTCCGTTCCCCTAAACTTGGGTCCGGTTCCGAAAGGAGGCGGCGTTGCCGTCACTTGATGGTAAAACCAGAGCGAAGTGGGTCTGGTTCTTCTAGATTTTCCTCTTCCGGTTTTCTGAGATTCGGAGATGCGAGTCTTGGCAAACGCCGACTGGAGCCACGCCTCCGCTGCCAACAGTGCGAGGGAGCCTGGTGTTCTGGCTCCTCCCGACCTTTTCCCCACGGAGGCTCCATTCTCAGGACCGTCTCTCTCTCTACTGTCACACGATCCGTGTTGTGTCATGTACGGTGACATGAGGGACCCGGGACAGAGGGACACAAGCAGCAGTTGGTGGGAGTGTGGCTCTGGAAGAGGTCAGTGAGGCTGTGGGGGAGGGTTAGGGCTAGGGCTAGGGCTAGGGTTAGGGTTAGGGTTAGGGTTACGGTTAGGGCTAGGGTTAGTGTTAGTTTAGGGATAGGTTTAGGTGTAGGTTTAGGGTTAGGGTTAGTGTTAGTTTAGGGATAGGTTTAGGTGTAGGTTTAGGGTTAGGGTTAGGGCTAGGGTAAGGGTTAGGGTTAGGGTTAGGGTTAGGGTAAGGGTTAGGGCTAGGGTTAGGGTTAGGGTTAGGGCTAGGGTTAGTGTTAGTTTAGGGATAGGTTTAGGTGTAGGTTTAGGGTTAAGGGTATGGTTAGGCTTAAGACTAGTGCTAGGGTTAGTTTAGGAGAATACAGGGAGTTGGAGAGGCCTGTGCTGACCCAGGAAGGTGGGGTCAGGCTTGGGCACGTACCCCACTTTCTTCCTCACTGTGCGCAGTGTTTTTGGAAGGGTGCGGGGAGTCGGTGAACTTCGCAGTCTCGGGCACATCCCTAAGGAAGGAGTTATAATCCATCTGTCACAGGCTGGACTCGTGTCAAACCAGAGCGAGCCTTCCCGGGGGAGAGAGGGGTGACTCCAGGGTGGGGGCGGCAGAGTGGGAGCAGAGAGGCTCGTCTGAGTCATTTTAAAAAAATCCTCACCCAAGGGTATGTTTTTATTGATTTTTAGAGAGAAAAGAAGGGAGGGATGGAGAGAGAGAGAGAGAGACATCGATGTGAGAAACACGCACTGGTTGCCTCCTGCCTGCACCCCAACGGGGATTGAACCCACAACCTTTTGTTGCTCAGGACTGTGCTCCAACCGCCTGAGCCACAGCAGACAGGGCCTGTCTGAGCAGCTTGAGTGTGAAATTGCCGAACTCATGGGTCAAAGAAAATACCAATGGCTCCCAGAGCTAAATAAACAAAACTAACAAAAGCCACCAAGTCCCCCACAGCGGGCCCGGCCTGGGTGGGACTCCAGCGAGGTGCTGGCGGGCCTTTCCTGGGCCCATCTCTGCGGACAGAGCCCCGGGCTCTCCTGGCTCCTCGCTGGGATGTCAGCTTCAGAAAAGCAGCTCATCCCGTGCCAGGGGGCCAGCTGGGCCCTGGGTGCCGTCTAGCACCCCTGACGCCAGTGGCTGGGCGCCCTCCCCTCCGCTCTGGCCTCCTCTCCTGGCAGAACCGGGAGACGGCGGGAGGGCGGGAGGCGGCTCCTGTGGGTCTCCACGACTCACGGTGCTGACCCCCGGTTACCACTGTCCACCGGGATCTCAGTGCCGGACCTTCATGTCCCCAAACTGGACCCGAGTGGCCATCTCCTCCTGACCGCGTGCTTCTCCGGAGCTGGGAGAGTGATGCACGGAATCCCCGCACCCTCCGGTCCCCGCCCGGCACGTGGCTGCCCCCAAGGTAGGGACCAGGCCGGGCACGTGGCCGCTACGAAATATTTACTCCGAATGGACAGAACGCTGTGCTTGCGTGTTCAAGCGTCTGCTTCCTCAAGATGTGCCGTCAAAAATGGCGAAGCAGCCCAGCCGGTGCGGCTCAGCGGTTAGAGCGTCAACCTATGAACCAGGAGGTCACGGTTAGGATTCCGGTAAGGGCACAGGCCCGGGTTGTGGGCTCGATCCCCAGTAGGGGGTGAGCAGGAGGCAGCTGATCCATGATTCTCTCTCGTCATTGATGTTTCTATCTCTCTCTCCTTTCCCTCCCTCTCTGAAATCAATAAAAAAAAAAAAAAAATATATATATATATATATATATATATATATATATATATATAAAGAAAGCTTGCCAGGCTCCGCAGGGGTGTGCAACCCACTGGAGCCCACAGCCCTCGGGGTGGGAGGGAGCTGCGCTCTGGCCCCGGGAGGAAGAGGGCTCGGTTGCGGGGTTGATCTTCGGGGTGGAGGTGGCTGACCACCTCCCCGGCAGCGAGCAGTGCCCACGAGCCCTCTGTGACGGCTGTCCAGGCTGGGACAGAGGCTTCCAGGGTGGCCGGCCCCCCCCGCCGCTCCCCCTCCTGCCACGGCTCTGCCAGAAACACTGGAGAAGCGATTCCAGGTTGTCCGGGAGTCCCACAGGGCTCCTTCCGGTGGGGCCCAGGGCTGGTCCCCGGTCTCAGGCTCCGTGGGTGGTGAGGCAGGACTGGCAAGCTGAGAGCTGGGGGCCCCTAGGGATGTGAGAGCTGGGAGGTGGGAGCGGGAGGAGGCCGGGGGCGGGGGGTGGACGCGAGCAGATGGAGTGAGGGCTGAGGACCCAGCGGGAGGGGACGAGGCATGGAAGGGTCGATGGGGCGCCAGCCAGGGACAGAAGCCACCCCCACAGCAGGGTGTGTGGCCCAGCACAGAGGCTCTGAGCGTAAGAAGATGAGCGTGAAGCGCCCGAGGCAGAGAAAATGGCAAACACCTCTGCGTCCTCAGGGGAGGGGCCTTCTAAGCCAGATGCCCTGAGCAAATACCATGGAAAATGCATTTAATATAAAAAATGTTAGAATTGCGTTTCCCCGATGATAGCATTTACAGTAGCTAATGTATATGATGAGGAGATTGGGAACCAGCGTCCCAGATACAGAGTGAACGTCTGTGAGTCAACACAGAGGAGGCAGCTGTCCCGGCAGAAAAAGGTCAAACGGAATTGGGATGGGGAATAAAACACGGAGGATAAACACGCTTCATGCCTGATCTTACATTTACCCATGCGGCCGTGTTTTCTATACAATAAGCATATGTTGCAGGCGAATATAAAAATGAAAGAGATGCCCATTTTCACGAGGAAAATGCCAAAACCCCAAACAAAGAAAGCCAAAGCAAGCACAAATAGCCTTTTAGCTCCATGAAATGAGCACAAGTTGTCAGAGTTGATAGCACGAAGAATTGGCAGGGACGTGAAGGAATGGGTCCCGCATGTTGTTCTGGCAATTGGACAGTATCCATTTAAATTGAAATGTCCTACCATTTGACAAAGCAATTTCCTGTGGTAGAGAGAGAGGGAGAGAGGGGGAGAGAGGGAGGGGGAGGAGAGAGAGAGAGAGAGAGAGAGAGAGAGAGGGGGGAGAGAGGGAGGGGGAGGAGAGAGAGAGAGAGAGAGAGGGAGAGAGGGGGAGAGGGGGATAGAGAGAGAGAGAGAGAGAGAGAGAGAGAGAGCGCCTTGCAAGGGTACACAGCAGGGCACATGGAAAATCATGTCCATTGCAAAAGGCCCGTCAGCAGGCAGACGGCTGCTTTATGGAGGAGCTGCGGTCACACCGTGGAGTGATGTTTAGGGAGAATAAGCTCCATTTCTCTGTCATGACAGAGGGAGGGCTCCTAACGCATCGCTGGACGGGAGAGCAGCCACGGAGTATAGAGGACCCCCCCCACCCCCCCGCCCACAAAACCCGTTACCATCCGCACCGTTTTTAGTTTTTAAAAAGAAGGACCAGTCCACATAAGCACAGAGCACATGGATAGTGCATGTTAAAGGCTACATGCAAGCGCTGCACCTGATTAAAGACAGAGGGGAGAGAGAGGCGTCCCCACTGCGCACCGGGGTGGGGAGGGGACGAGGGGTCCCTGATGCAGGTCCTGTGCGAGGAGTGACGGGACAGCTCGTGCTGGGGGCCCCCTGCCCGGCCGGTCACTCCCTTGGCTGAGCAGGAGCCTGCTGCGCTGGTCAAAGTGTGGGCAGTGAAGGCCGGGACTGTGCTAGCCCTGTACCGGACTCCTCCTGAGCGCTGACGGCTGCGGTGCCTGCTCTGGGCTTTCGAGGAGGCCTGGGCTCGGTTAGATAATAAATACGAGGCCTGCTGAAAGGATGGACGAGAGACGGGTCCTGAGGTGACGCTGCCAGACCTCGAGCGACATGCAGCCAGGTCGGAGACTGCTTCCCATTCCCATGCCCCGCCAGAGAGTCCGTGTGCCCTGACGGCTGGATCCTGCAGGGCCATTACCCTCAATCCCCACCCCCCAATCCCCGGGCGAGCATGGGAGGCATCCTCTCTGGAATGGGGCTGAGACTGGCTTCGGGATGTGCTGCCTGAAGTGAATCTAAGGAAACTTCCCAACCTCCTCCTGCTCCAACTCACTTTCACAAACACATGACGAACCTTCCTGTTGCTGTGGCAGCGGCCGATCCACTGAAACATACGCTTCACACTGTTATGGACTGGAACTTTCATCTGTAACTAGAGGCCCAGCGCACGAAATCGTGCACAGGTAGGGTCCCTCGGCCCAGCCTGCGATCAGGGCCATCTTTCACCTGTTCGTCAGTCTCTAGTCCCGCCCCGCTGCCGATACCCACCCCAGTTCCCCATTCCCCGTGGTTCCCCGTTGGCCATCCAGTGATCAGAGCCTGTGGGCTGGGGGAGGGAGGGGGGAGGGACCAAGAGGTGGTCAATGCACCCCATAGCGACTGGTCGTTCTGCCGTTATGGTCTCTGGCCTTTTGTTATATAGGATGGCCAAGACTTGGACCGATACCTCCTTTAAAGAACCAAGATCCAGAGAGAAATTCCAGGCACTAGTTGGAGCTCACTGCACGGTGGGGTCCCTGACTCTGGCATCTTAGAGTAAAGAAGCCTTTCTGAATACGTGTGCCCCTCCACTGGGATATCGAAGCCCTACCCCCCAGCGCGATGGTGTTGGAGATAGATGTGGGCTTTGGGAGGGATTAGAGTGGGGTGAGGCCACGAGGGTGGGGCCCTGGTGGTGGGATCAGCGCCCTCAGGAGAAGAGACGCCGGAAAGCCCTCACTGTGCCTCTCTCTGTTGCGTGAGGCGGACGTGCCGGGAGGTGGCTCTCTGCCTCCAGCAGGAGGGCCTCCCAGACCCCGAGGCAGCCGAACCATGACCTTGGAGCTCGCCGCCCCCAGGACTGTGGGAAGTCAGTGTCTGTTGTTGTAGCCACGCAGTCGGCAGTATTTTCTCACGGCCAAGCTGACGACCACGGTCTCCCTCCGAGGGCTCTGTTATCCTAGGCCCGTGTGTCCGTCGCCCAAGAACCTGCACACTCAGCCCCGAACGTCCCCGCCCACCACATCCTCCCGCCACCCAGGGGGCCTGACCACAACCTCCTGCCACCGGCACTTTCCCCGAAGGAGCGAGAGGAAACGGAACAGGACGTGGCCCAGCGCTTTGCTGGGTGGGAGCAGAGGGAAAGCCACGCACTGACAGCCAGGACACTGATGCCCAGTATAATTACCAAAGTAATGCCTGCTCTTCCTAAAAACCCAAACGGCATGGGAAGTCAAAAGGACACGAATAAAAGGAAAGATTCCCTCCTGGCCACGTTATCACCTCACGCTCCACTGCCTCTCTCCACAGGTCTCCAGCATGATGAGCTAACAGGCCAGCTCCAGGCCATTGTCCGGTTGTATCTGTGTGTGTACACATGGGGGTACACACATGTAGGCTTTTTTTTTAAAACAACCGTGTTATTCAGCAACTGGCTTGATTTTATTTAAAACTACATGATGGGGACATATCTCCGTAATATTGCTCATGGATTTCTCCCCTCCTCTCTAACAACGGCGCCGAGTTCCATATCACGATGCTCCAAAACTTATTTAATAATTTCCCTTTGGCCCGGCCGGCATGGCTCGGTGGTTGAGCTTTGACCTATGAACCAGGAGGCCACGGTTCGATTCCCGGTCAGGGCACATGCCCGGGTTGCGGGCTTGATTCCCAGTAGGGGGCGTGTGGGAGGCAGCTGATCCATGATTCTCTCTCATTGATGTTTCTAGCTCTCTCTCCCTCTCCCTTCCTCTCTGAAATCAATAAAAAAATATATTTGAAGAAATAATTTCCCTTTGCATGAACATGAAACATTTCCCTTTTGTTTCTGTATTACAGATAATGGTTCAGTGACCATTCTCACTCCTAAGCATTTGTCTAGTTGTCTGAGTATTGGCTGAGTCAGCTCAGGCTGCCAAGACAAAGCGGCATGGACCGGTGGTTTACCCAGCAGCCCTCATTTCCCATGGATGTGGGGCTGGAGTCCGAGCCCCGGGCCCAGCTCGGCCGGGTCCTGGCGAGAGCTCTCGTCCGGCTGGCAGGGGGCTGCCCTCTTCCTGTGTCCTCCCCATGGAGAGAGAGGGGCTCTGGTCTCTTCCTCTTCTTTTTTTTTTTTTTTTTTTAAAATATATTTTTATTGATCTTTTACAGAGAGGAAGGGAGAGAAACAGAGAGTTAGAAACATCAATGAGAGGGAAACATCGATCAGCTGCCTCCTGTACAGCTCCCACTGGGGATGTGCCCGCAACCCAAGCACATGCCCTTGACCGGAATCGAACCCGGGACCCCTCAGTCCGCAGGCCAACGCTCTATCCACTGAGCCAAACCGGCTTTGGCATCTTCCTCTTCTTATAAGGACTCTAACCCCCCCGGGATCCCAGCTCAGGAGCTCATGGAACCCTAATTCCTCCAAAGCCCCACCTCCTAACACCATCACATGGGGGTTCGGGCTTCGACAAATAAATTTAAGGGGAGGCACGTTCAGTCACTGACAACGTCTTACTAGGCGATGTGTCCCAAGGGAACTGCCATGTCCGAGGCACACGTGTTTAACCGTTTGATTGTCATACAAAAAGTCTGTGCCTCTCCCTAGTCCCCCCGAACGTGTGGCAGAAAGGGGTTCTCACTCAGGTTCACTGGTCTCTTCTCGATAGTGAGTGCGGCCGAACACATAGGTTCTAAGTGTGATTAGTCATTTGCGTTTTCCACGATCTGCCCACTGATACGCTTATAAGGTGTTTAACTTCTTTTATGGATCCAATGGGATTCTTCATATTTTAGGACATTAATAATCCTTGATGTATCTCAAAGTTTATCTCCTAATATGAATTTGGACTTAAAAAAAACAACACACCCGTTTAGTTATTTTTTTTTATAATCCCCCCAAATAACGTTGGCGGCCACATTGCCAATCGTCTCCTCTGAGCCTCTGGAGTTTTGTCATCATCAGCAAAGCCTTCCCATCCTCCCATCCAAAAAAGCTCACGTCCATTTTCCCCCAAGACGCGGATGGTTTTGGTTTTTACGCCGAGATCTTTAGTGCACCTGGGATTGGCTTTGGGGTGCGGTGTGAGATAGAGCTCTCACCCACTTGCAAATGTGTAGGCGTTTTCTCCAGAATCGTGTAACGGAGAGCCTCGCACTCCCCCACTTCCCGGAAACTGTCATTACCGCTCGCTGCATTTCCACGCGCACACGTGTCTGCTCCCACCTTCCCCGCTCTCCCATGAGCGGTTCTCCAGGCCGCCAGCGTGCCGCCAGCTCTCACTGCACCCCGGTTTCACTCAGAGCGCGTCACATCCTCGATGTCATTCAGGCAGAAGGTGGCTGTGGCCCACACGCTTTCCCGCTGTCGTGCACTTTCTGCGTCCCAAGTTCTAAGCCTAAAATGACGAGGTGACACTCTCATCGGGATCGCCTGGACTCTGTGCCGTGATGAAGGGAGAGCTGGTATTTCGACCAGGCCCAGGCTCCGTACCTGTGTGTCTCTGACGTCCTCTCTTCCGCCTCTGCCCAGTGTTCGCTGTTCTTTGCGTCCTGTTCACGCACATTTAAGTGGCTCCCTTGCTGCTCTGTAGTTTCGGTTGCTGTTTTAAACGGGATTCTTCCTCCTGACACCGGCCAGTTAACGATGGGGGGTGCGCAGGAAAGCGACCGACTGCGTTGGTATCCGGCCACCCTGCTGATTTCTGTTTTAACACTTTTTTTGACCCGCTGTTTCAGAGTCCGCACAGTGCTGTGGAGGACCAGAGAGGGAGTACTTTCGGCTTTGCAGGTCCTGGGGTCCCTGCGGCCCCCGCTCAGCTCCCCCCTGGACTGTGAGAGCATCACCCGCACACACAGGGGAGGAGAAGGCAGCTCCAGGCACAAAAGCCAGCTGCTGCCTGGGCTTGACCCGGGCACGGGACGGGGGCTGCTGACTATGCTCTAAGCTACAGACACGGACAGACGACACGTTTCCTTGTCTCCGAAGGAGTGGGCTTTGGAGGGCCGGTGGAAGTGGTACCAGGGACTGGGCGAGAGACCGGAGGGTGGGTGGGGCCGAGACTCCCCTGAGCTCTGCTGCGTCCGCACCGTGGGGTGGGTACGGCCCGGAAGCCCGTGCTCGGGCGCAGGGGGCGTAGCTTCCAGGAATGGGGTACAGGGCATGTTGCTGTTTCCTTTGGACTCAGTTTCCAGGATTTCTGGCTCAGTCCCGGGCGGGGAGAGGTTCGAGGCAGAACCTGCAGGATGCCAGCGTGTGGACATGGCTGTACGCCCCCCCCGCCCCCCCACTGATGGGAGCAGAGGGTGAGCCCCACGGCACCCCTTCCTAAGCGATAAATGCACGCCCACAGGCTCTTGGCGTTTCTTGTTGACCGATTCTGAGACCAGGGCGCCATTCGGATGGGACTGTTTGCTTTTCTACCCAAGTGTTTAACGCAGAGGGAGGACCCTGTGGCCTGGGGGAGGAGCCGGGACCCCACGAAGCCTGGAGAACTGCCTGAGGCCGGCACCGGGGGAACCCAGGCCCAGGCAGGAGGAAACCCATCTCCGGCCCAGGCCCCCCCATCCCCTCCATTCTCAGGAATCTCTCTCCTCCCAGTTAGAGTTACTTTGGCAAGATTTGGCCCCGAAGCAACATTTCTTCCAGCCTCGGCCCCTCCGCACGGAGCTGCAGCCGGAGCGATGGGGGCAGAGGGAGGGGAGCAGGGCTGGTGCCTTTGCCTTGAGGTTGGGATCTTTCTCTCTTTTTAAATATATTTGTATTGATTTTAGAGAGGAAAGGAGGGGGGGGAAGAGAGAGAGAGAGAGAGGGAGGGAGAGAGAGAGAGAGAGAGAGAAACATCCATGATGAGAGGGAATCCTGGTTCGGCTGCCTCCTGCACACACCCTATTGGGGATCGAGCCCGCAACCCGGGCATGTGCCCTTGACCGGAATCGAACCCAGGACCCTTCAGCACTTTGGGGGGTCAGTAGTGAAGTGTCTGAAATGAGATGCTACGGAAGAGTTCCCACCCACAGGAATCACTGGTGGGGGAGGGGGTGCAGCCGTCCAGAAGTGAGGGGGGAGGTGGTGACGGGGCCGCAGTGAGTCCGCCGCACCTGCGCACAGGGCCGCAGGCATTAGTCACCCCCGAGCTGAATCCGGGGGGATCTCACCGACACTCCGCTCGCTTGGGGTCTCAGGAAGCAGACCTGTGGTCACAGAACCCCTCTGGGCTCCGTGGAGCCGGAGAAACTCGAAGGAAATCTGAGGAGAGCTTTCGGGAGGTGTGCACAGGTGTGAAATGACCGTAGAATCTAGCGCTTGTATCAGAGTGCACCGCCCACAGCACGGCACCCGGAGGGACCTCCTCTGAGGGACCCCCACTGAGGGACGCGCGTCCTGATCCCACTCCCACACGGAACCTCCGGGCATTCAGCTGCGACCAGGCCGCTGGGGTGTGGGCGGCGATAGGGAGGGAAGGTCGGGGTGGGGGGTGGAGGGTGGGTTGGGAACTTCCTACGTTCTGCCCCGTTTTGCAGTGTTTCAACCCAACAATGCTCTAAAAATAAAGTTTATTAATGAACTTTAAAAAGTCATCAGGAAAGAACATCTACAGGAGGTCAGATAGGATCAATAACGAATATCAACATTGTTAGCCAGGAATACAGTATTATTCGTATAGGTACTTATGCATAGAGACAATGAGCGGTGTACTCCTAATTGCTAAATACTCGACACAGTCCATGAGTCCTGCTCCCACGTGTAAACCATAGCCCGGGAGGCTTGCGTTCCACGTGTACAAATACTGCATTCCTCTCTCCACACTCACAAGGTTAACAACGTACCGTGTCTGCGCGCCGTACGGCTTCGGCTTGATTCGGAAGGAAGGGACTGCTCAGCTACACTGTCACCTCCAACCCACAGGGTCTCCGTGTTTGTCAGAGATTCTATTATTACACAGCAAGATTATTTTGCAGCCAAATTAGGTGGAAGGTCTTCTATATAAAAAACAAAATTAAATGCATGTAAATGTACCGCCAGGCGATAGGGTGGGGACGCGTAGGCCTTCAGAGAGGACAGCCTTGTGCACCGTGCCTGCCGCAGGGAAGAGAGAAGCCATGCGCATCGCCTGTTTTGACCCCAGAAACAGTTTGTGAAAAGGACATACGACATGTTTCTGAAAGCATGGACCCTCTTGTTTCGATAAAACCCATCCGACGGCTCAGACAGTCCTCCTGACGCCTGCCCTCCGAAGGTGACTGGTGAGCCGAGGTTTTCTCTCGCCCTAGAAGCGAAGGTGGCGGGTGGCTGCAGGGCGGGCCGCGCAGGCGGCAGGCGTGCCCGCTGTCTTTAGCGATCCCACAAGAGAGATGGCGATTTGCCATTCCACTTGTTTTTGCATTCACGGTGGATTCTCATATGTGCCCTGACCCGGGATCAAACGCGAAACCCTGATGTATCAGGATGGCACTCTAACCCACTGAGCCACCGGCCAGGGCTGTGAGGTCTTAGTCTGGGGTAGGTGGTGAGAACGCGCTGTTGACTAAAAGGCCTGGGAGCCCGGCCGGCGTTCCCTCCCCGGTCAGGGCACGTGCCCAGGCTGTGGGCTCCATCCCCCGTGAGGGGCGTGCAGGAGGCAGCCGACCAATGATTCTCCCTCATCATGGATGTTTCTCTCTCTCCCTCTCCCTTCCTCTCTGAAATCAATAAAAACGTATTTTAAAAAACATACCTTACAAAGTTCAGTGCTACATAAGAGGCTAAAATTCCTCAAAAAAGTTACAAAAATAGACGTACATGGAAAGTCCTGCCTGTGTGTGTCTGAGAGCACAGAGGTGTATGGCCCCCGCCCCACGGCAGGCGTGTGGGGGAGGCAGGCTTCCTGATGGGTGGGGTTTACAGCCCCGGGCGAGGGAAGGACCAGATGGTGGCCGTGGCCGTGGCCGAGTGCTCCTCCAAAGGAAGGAAGGCGAGGTGGGCACTGAGGGCACGCCCAGCAGCCCTCGCGGTGCGGCCGCCCACGGGCGGAGGAGCCCGTTTCTAGCTCACGCCTGAGAAAACGCATTTGACTGGGCACCTGCCCCTCTCGGGTCAGTTAGCTGCTGGCGACAAGGACTCGAGGCGTTCGGAGCGGCCAGCAGTGACCCCGTCCCAGGCGTGTCAGGGACTGCACGCTGCCCTGTGGGCTGCCTCCGGGGATCCCGACTGAACGCAGGCAGTTTTATCCGGTCCTGACCTGGGGCGCGGCCCGGACCACCGGCTTGTAGGATCCGGGGTGACCGCAGAGAGGGGGGTTCACCTCTGGCTGCCACTCCAGCCACACGGGGAGCCCTGCGATTTCGGTTAAAGGGGCCTGAGGCCCCGCCCTCTTCCTTTTAAGCTCACGGGGGACTCCAGTGGGCAGTGAGGGTGAGCACCGCGAGTGAGCACAGTCCGACAGCCTTGTAGATGCTACGCACCCCGAGGCCCGTGGCCAGGAGCTCAGAGCGGGGAGACCGTCAGCTGGGGGCCCCATCTCCGTCCCCTAGAACTTTCCTTCACTCCAGGGGTCCCCAAGCAGCGGGGCTCACCAGAATCCCCGGGGAGCTGGGAAAAGGCCTGGGCCGGCTGCACCGGAGACAAAGCCCATCAGGACCTTCCCGGTGGGGACCTGGGAGGTTCCCGGGCAGCCACACGGAACCGGTGCCGGTCCCATCCTAGTCCCGTGTCTGCGGGAGAGGGGGCGGGCACAGCTGGGGCGAGAACTTCCAATAAACACTGAGGCCTGGAGGCTTCATCGGTCTCACTGAGGAGGTGACAGTGTTTCCATAGAGGGCGTTCCAGGGCCGCCTTAGGGGTGGTCTGGGACGGATGTGAGGACTGTGGCCCAGTGCGCATGTCAGCTTCCAACTCTCTGGGCCCCGGAGGCCAGGCGGCGGACAAGGCCACGGCCGGGGCGGGGGGAGGGGGCAGGAGCGGCAGGCCCACCCCCTGCCGGGCGGAGGGCACAGCAAGAGCATAGGAGCATTGACATCTGGCCAACAGGGGCCTCAGACGGAAACCCGTTCCCCCTCCCCCGGGGCGCCCCGCTCTCCAGGCTCGGCCGTGTCCACCAGCCCCTGCACCGCCCGGAACAGACGGGAGAATCACTTCGGGAAAAACACAGCCTGAAGCGACCTGGGCAACTAGGTTTCGTGTAGGAAAGCGGAAACCCCAAGGAGCGAGCACTGGAACCGTTTCTGCGGGTTTATTATGTTACATAAACTATTTCAGTTACAAAAATACGGGGACCTAATGGCTACACGTGACCGGCTGCCGCGCCCTCCCCGCGACTCGGACTGTGACCGTGGCTTCCAGTGCGAATACACGGCCCACTGAATTGCTTACGTTCGAGGTGGATCAACAATGAAGGTGGTTTCGTGGCAATGGCTTAACACGGCAGACGCAATGTTGTGCGGCCGCCTCCCTGATCACTCTCCAATTTCTGGGGGGACGCAACCTCCCCAGTGGAGAGCCCGGGGCAAGGCCAGGGACTCCCAGGCTTAAAGGGGCGGCGGGTGGGCCTGGCTCAGCGGGTCCGCTGGCAGGTGCAGGTGGGGTTCCCTCTGCCTGGAGCACACTTTCCACCTGGTGCCTCGGGCCTTCAGCCTCCCATCTCCTTGCCCAGCCTTCCGGGCCTCCTGGAGGCCCCCCCGGCCCCCTCCCCCGCCCCCAGTGCCGCCACAGGGCGTGGCTGCCGCCTCTCGCCTAGCCTTGGCCCTCCTGCTCTAAGTTTAGCGTCTGGGGGTCCATTCCCTTTGCTCTGTTGTGAATTTCTTGGAACCAGGGATTCTGTCTTACGGATTTCTGCACCGTTAGTACCTCTGCTGGGCTGGCCGCCTCAGGAGTACTTGCGAGGGTGATGGCTCTAACGTGAATGGAGCTTATATTTCCATGGAAACAAATTTTTTTGGTAACAAAACGGTGGGGCCCTGATCCATCTGAGTCACTAAATCTTTCAAAAACGAAAGGACAATTTTGCACGTGCGTGTGGCTGAGCACAGCCCGGGCCAGAGAGGCGGGGGGAATGCGTCTTGCTGGGCTGGGTGGGCGGGTGGGCGCAGCTACGGGTGTGTAACGCACCGGGGAGGCTCACCTCGCACAGGGCGGGGTGTCGGCGCCCCACCTCGCTGGGCTCTCCGAGGAGAGAGACTTTTGTTAAAGAAGGAAAAACATTTTCTCTTCTCCTGCACCTGCAGATGCTGCGAAGGCGTTAGCGTCAACGTCAAACTCACGCCTTCCTATTTGCCACCTGAATCCCACCCTCTCCACCCTATCGTCACTCCCCGTGGGGAAGCGGCAGTGCGAGGCTGTGAGTGGGTGCCTGGGTCTATTCACATGGGGGGGGTCCCCCAAAGGGAAGAACAGAGTACCCTTCGAGTAAAAAACGTTTAAGGTGAAAGAAGGAAGGGTTTTTCTACGAGTAGCCTAAGAGAATCTTTTTGGGGGAGACTCAGCGAGTCTCCAGCACAGCTTCCTCTCCGCAGCCTCCAGATCTGCGCTCTCCCCGACATCCCAAGGCCGGATGGACTTCCTCTGAGAACTTCGCATCTTGATTAAAGGCTTCTGGTCTGAATGCTGCTGACTCGACTGGGAGCCAGCCCGGCCTGCTGGCTGTCCGTCTCCTCCTGCTGACGGGGAAACCGTATCGGGTTCCAAAAGGAATGGAATGGAGAACAAACAGGAAGTCTTAAGGCTGGTCACGGGAAGACGCTGGTCAAGGGATGGAGGGCGAGGACCACGGGGACACGGACAGACAAGCGAGTCCGAGGAGGAGTCTGCCTCGGGTCCTCCCTGGCCAGGAAGGGGGCGAAGTGGCTCATCCTCTCGTACCTGCCACGACGGACGCCGTGCCGTGTACCGTCAGCTGCTGGGGTCAGGGAGGGCGCATGTGACCGGGTCTGGGAGAGCAGAGGCAGAGCCGATGGTCCGCGCAGCTCAGGCTGGCCTTGCTCTTGGTCCCAGGTGGGCCCCTGTCCTCAGGGCAGCGCGAGCTCCGGACGGTCAGGCCTCTTCCTCATCAGAGAAGCCCATTCGGAACCGAGCCAGTACCGACCATGAAAACCCCTGGGCCCCCAGCAGTACCTCCTCAGTGTAGGCAGCGTTTTTCTTTCCGAAGGTACCTCATTGCCGGGTGCGCGTCTGCCCCGGGACAGCATTCTTTCCGGTGCCTTCTGAGGAGCCTCAGAGTGCAACCTGCCAGCGCACACCCGAGCAGGGGCGCCGCCCGATCGAAAGGGGGCCGATCAGACGATCTAAGAAGATCCTTGGGTCCGGCCAGACCGGCCCGGGGTGGGGACAGGAGTGGTGGGGCAGGGCGGGTGGCTGGCAGGCCTGGGAGCTGCGTGGCCGGTCCCGGGGGCTGCAGGCTGGCCTGGCGGCCGTGGCCACCTCCTCGGTCACGCGCCGATGGACTCACTGCTCGGCAGGCCCACCCGCAGGTAGTCTGCGTTCTCGGCCGTGGGCCCCGGGAAGAGGCCGTTGGCCTGGGCCTCCTTGGGCAGGAAGTCCTGCTGGTAGTCGGGGTTGTCCAGGCTGATTTGGTGGCTGCCGTTCGGCGCCCAGTGGGCAGGGCCGTCGGGGGCCCCGTGGACGCCGGAGGGGTGGGTGGTGTTGAGATACTCGGGGTTGCCCACGGCGCTGCTGGGGGGGTTCTGGTAGTGCGGGTCCCGGCCGGGCGCTGGGGTCAGGGGCTGGTTGTGGTAGACGGGGTTCTGGACCGAGCCCGCCGGCCTCTTGGGGACCGACTGGTTGATGTATTCTGCACGGAGAGAAAGCACAGGCCGTCAGCAGCCGTGCGGGCAGGCGCCTCCCTGGCTTCCTCTGACCCGGGAGCCTTCCCCAGGGAATGGGTGACGGGGGCGGGAGCCGGAGACAGCGGGCTTCCTGCAGCTCAAACAGGCAGTGCCCGTTCTGTGCCCCCAGAGCAACGGGCACCCTACCTCCCACCCCCTAGAGCTCTCGGAGGACAGCCTGCCTCGGGGGGTGCAGGCAGGTGGGGGGTGTCTGAGGGTAAAGCTTAGATCAGAAAAGTACATGTTCACAGGCCGAGCATGGAGCCAGGAGAGAAAAAGGGGATTGAATCTGTCACACACACACATGCGCGCTCGCACACACACACACACACACACACAATGCTCACACACACTTACAAACTCTCTCTCACACACACACACACGCACTCACACACACACACACACGCGTGCGTGCGCACACACACGATGCTCACACACACTCACACACATCCCCTTACAAACTCTCTCTCTCACACACACACACACAGACTCTCACACACACACACACACACACACACTCTTTCACATACTCACACTCACACACATACACACACACTCTCACATACTCACACTCATGCACTCACATACATACACACACACCCCCACACTCTCTCACACACGTATGTGTGAGCTGTTTGCTCCAACGCCTGGAACACCTGCCGATTCATTCTAAACACTGAGCTCCGACACCCCTGCCCACGCCCTGGGCTCGGGGGAGACGGCGGGCCACGCTGGGCCCGGCTGTGCGCATCTGCCTCTCCCTTCCTCCCCTGTGCCTGCCAATTTGCCCCGTGTCCACCCTGGGTCCGCCCGAAGGCAGCCCCGGCCTGGGCTGGGGGCTGGGGGCTGAGGCTGCCGTGGCTGCCGAGCCTGAGTGTGCAGCCACTCACCTGGCGCGGGCAGGAAGGTGTCGCTGAGGTTGTCCTCGGTCAGGGCGCCAGTGGGGTCCGAGCAGTACCGCTGCAGGAAGCTGTCTTCCTTGTGGGGGCAGCTCTGCGGGGGGAGGGGAAGGAGGCGGGGTCACGGGAGCCGCGCCCCCGCAGACCTGAGCGCCCCAGTCCCTGAGCTCTGCCCCAGGCAGGCTCTCACCCTCCATCTGGGCGGCCTGAGAGTCTGCGTTTCTAACCGCTCCAGGGTTCCCACGCTGCTGGCCCAGACCTGGGCGGGCGGGAGGCCCGGCACCACCGTCCAGCGGGCCGTCCACCCAGCGGGCCGTCCACCCAGCAGGCCACCTGCAAGGGCAGCCACGGCCTCTGCCCTGCGCTCCTGCATGTGCAGCCTCTAGCCATGTGTGAGCAACTGAGTCCTCAACTGTATTTGGTCTTAATTAATGCACATTTATATGTCAGCCATCCCATGTGGCCAGGGGCTTCCCCCTTGGCAAGTGGGGGTCCAGACCAAGGCTGCCTGGCACCGAGTCTCAGCGCCCCCAGAGGGCTGGGTGCCCCCCAGGGATTCGCTTCCTCGGTCCGGGCAGAGGCCCCGCTTTGCATCTGTCACCAGCTGCCCGGTGACGCCGAGGCTAGTGGTCTGGGAGCCACGACAGAATAGATCTTCCGTGAGTGACAGCTCACGCTGGCCTCGGGGCAGGGGGCAGGGAGCCAGGCAGGGGAGGAGCCACGGGGCAGGGAGGCCAGGGGCCTCCGGGTGAATCTGGGCATTGCCCGGTTTCCTAGCGCAGTGCCCAGGGTGCCACTGAGCTCCGGTTTACTGGGCTCCGTACGTACCCCGTTTCTATCGATGCAAGTCACGGCGGAGTTGTTGCTGGTGGCACTCTGCAAGAGAATCGGAGGAGTTTATGGGACACGTATACGCTCTCCCCCACCTCACCGAATGCCCCCGGAGGGGTTTAAAGGCCACGCTGGGCCTGGCTGTGCGCATCTGCCTCTCCCTCCCTCCACTGTGTCTGCCGATTTGCCCCGTGTCCACCCCTGCGTCCGCCCGACGCGGAGGTACTTAAAGGCGCGTCCTCTCCTCTTGACCCATGAGCTGTAGGAAAACTAGGCCTGTATGTGCCTGACTCCTGGTCCTCAGCGAACCTGAGAAAACTACCATCCCGTGGTCCCTACGCCAAAAAAAAAACGTCAACATGCTGAACCGGTTCTTTCTGCCTTTGGCTTGTCACTCGGCTAAACGCACTTCTTTGTCTCTAAGTGCGTTCCACAAGATGGGCATCCTTTTCTCTAAAATTCAAGTCACTCAGCCCGGCCGGCGTGGCTCAGTGGCTGAGTCTCAGCCTGAGAACCAGGAGGTCATGGTTCGATTCCCGGTCAGGGCACAGGCCCGAGTTGTGGGCTCCTTCCCCACTGCGGGGCGTGCAGAGGCAGCCGATCCAGGATTCTCTCTCATCATGGATGTTTTTCTCTCTCTCTCTCCCTTCCTCTCTGAAATCAATAAAAATATATTAAACAACAAACAAACAAACAAACAAAAACCCAACCCCTCCAACCGGGAGCGTGCGAGCAGTGGCGGCCCTCACCAGGGAGTTGAGCAGCGGCGTGCGGGAGGTGGCGGGGCTGTGGAAGAAGCCCTGCTGGGGGATCAGGTACTCGTCCGCGTCCACCACGTCCTCCATGTCCTCTTCGTCCATCAGCGCGCGGTAGAAGTTGGAGTCCGTGGGGCTGGGCAAGTTCATCCTCTCGTCGCCCTGGGAGGGGGGGGATTGGAGGCCGTGAGCAAGGCCCAGGGGGAGGGCACCCCTCCTGGGCTCCCGAGGTCTAGGAGTCCATGGCTGGCAGACGCCGTGTGTTTACGGGTTAGTCACAGTAAAATCGCCCTGATTCCCTTCCGTGTAGCGACTTCCTCCCTCCCCAGGCCGGGAATTAAAACATCAAAAATTGCCCGCTGGCGTGGCTCGGTGGTTGAGCATCGATCTGTGAACCAGGAGGTCGCAGTTCGATTCCCAGTCAGGGCACAGCCCTGGGTTTCGGGCTCGATCCCCAGTAGCGGGTGTGCAGGAGGCAGCCGATCCATGATTCTCTCTCATCATTGATGTTCCTATCTCTCGCCCTCCCTTCCTCTCTGAAATCACTAAAAATATATTTAAAAAAACATTAAAAATTCCTTGATGCTTAAAAGCCCCCTGAATGAAATGCCAGCGCTTAGGGGGAAGAAGAAAGGCATGAAGCAGCAGTGTTTACGGAGTGCGTATCTGCTACTCGTGGCTGAGGTACTGTTTATAATAATACTAGAGGCCCGGAGCATGAAATTCGTGCGCGGATACGGCCCTTAGGCCTGGCCTGCGATCAGGGCCATCCTCCCTGGCTGCCAGCAGCCAGCCCGTCCCCTGCGGTCACGCCCCGCCCCGCCCCCCCTCCCGTTCCCCATTCACCATCGGAGCCTGCCAGCCGGGGGGGTGGGGGGGGGGGCGGAGAGAGGGACCGAGAGATCAGCCGTTTTGCCCGCTTGCGGCCTGGGGGACGGGGCTGGCACAGGGCAGAGTCTCGGACACGGATGCGAGTTATAGGGACAGAGGTCCGGTACCTGGATGACGAGGTAGCGCTGGGGGTCTCGGGCCATTTTGGAGAATTCACTGATCAACTCTCGGAACTTGGGGCGACTGTCTGCATCTATCATCCAGCCTGGAGGAGGGAGGAGGGAACGGGGTCCAGTGAGAGCCCCAACCATCACCCCCAGGACGGCATTGCTCAGGGGAAGGCTTACGGGGCCTCCCGACAAGCAAGTGCTGCGGAAACCTCCTCCCCCTGTCTCGGCAAACCGGTGCTGACGTGGTCCAAGTCGGACATGTGTGTGCATTGTGTCCTCAGACACGTATGTATCGTGTGTCCCTGATAACAGACATGTATGAATTGGAGAGACGTGTCATCTCTGATCGGCCCGCCGGCTCCTCCGAGGCCAGCACTGCGGCGTGACCCTGGGGGGACCCCTGGGAGCTGCTCTGACTGGGGGCGCCCCATGCCCAAGCTCCCAGGTCCTCACTCCACGTGCCCCTCGTCTGCAGCCACTCAGCAGTCTTGCCAACTGGAAACTGGAGCCCGTGTAGGGGAACTTGGGGACTTTCTCTAAGAACCCAGGGGTCTGGGAAGTCTCCGCCCTGGTGTCCTCATGTGCCCATGGGCTGGGGGGCGGGGGCGGGGCGCGCCGGCAGCAGAGGACACCCCTGTTCCCAGGCTGGTGGCCTTGCTTACAACGACCCCGGCCGATGGACGAGCTGCAGGAGCAGCCGGGAGCTGGCCGCCCTCCTGCCTCCGGGCCTCACATCTACTTCCTACCAGCGGGAGTCAGGCTATTTTTAGGCCAGACTGCCGGTGACCTCGGTCCCAGCTTCCTCGGCCCCCAACAAGGACGTTAAAAATAGACGACCCCAGGCTTGGCGTTCAGAGAGGCATCGATGTTTACATCCCCGCTGCTCCCCGCTCCCCGTTTCCTTCTGGGTAGATGCTCAGCAGCCGGCCGTGTCGCCCTCGGGCCGCTGAGCCTGGGATTCTGCTGCCGTAACAGCGTGACCGGCTCACACACACCCTGGCCCCGGCTCAGATGTTTACCGGCCACCCTGCCGTCAGACCGCACGTAAATCCACGGCTGGAAAGATGGAAATCCAGGCAGGCGTGCTGATTCTACCAGCCTCGTGCGGTTACTCATTCCTGGTCTCTCTGGTCACACACTCCCACCCGGGCGGCCCTTCCCTGGAGCCACTCACGCCAGGGAGCCTGGGTGTCGTGGCTCACGGGGGACTTGGATTTTGTTTATTTGCTCGCAGCCACGGGCAGACGCCGGGCCCCGGGGCTCCGTGAGTCAGGCTCGGCTTCCGGAGGAACGTCCGAGGGGCTGACTGACGGGTGTTTCTGGGCTGGACCGCCTGCTGCAGAGACGGGGGCGGCATTTCTCTGGGGAGCCGAGGGCTCCGCTGTGGGGCTACGGCAGCAACGCCTTCCCAGGCGCAGCTGCGCGAGGGCGGGGTCCCGGCGGTCACTCACACTTGACCATGATCATGTAGACGTCGATGGTGCAGATGGGCGGCTGCGGGAGGCGCTCCCCTTTCTCCAGGATGGTCGAGATCTCACTGGCCGGGATCCCGTCGTAGGGCTTGGACCCAAATGTCATCAGCTCCCACACGGTGACCCCTGCAAGGACAAAGTTGCCGCTTTATGAGTCAGGGACCCCAACGCCTTGTCCTTCGTCATCACTATCGATACGGTTTCTTATGCTTAGAAACCTGTGTTTCTGTGGTCCCGGGCAATGGGCTTGCGTGCTGGGAGCCTCAGTGTACCTCTCTGTAAAGTGGGGTGATGACAGTGTCTGTCGAGGATGTCACGAGGGGCCAGTAACATAACTGAGATGTTCAGACAACACCAGGCAAAGAGCGAGCGGCCAATCAATGGTCAACTTTAGTGACAACAGCCGAGACACCACGGCCACGTGAATGAGTCAATGTCAGTCTGCTCTCGGGCGGGAGGGGCCGCGCAGACGGCCGCCCCCAGCGGCTTGGAGGAGGACACATGGGCTTGCAGCAAGGTTACACACTGGGAGTTTTAATAAAAGAAAAATTAGAGGGTGAGAGAGCAACCAAAGGCCTGGTAGGCACGCATACTGGCATAACCAATGGGCAGGGACACTGGGGCGGTGGGGGCTTGACCTGTGGGTGGGAGTGGCAGGGGAGTCAATGGGGAAAAAGGAGACAGATGTAATACTCTAAACAATAAATATATATATGAAAAATTAGAAACAAAGTCCCCCGTGTTCCTTTGATAAACATGAAAACCCTATACTTGTTGTTTCAAAATTAATCATGACTTAAAAATAATCAGCGCAGTCATTTTCAAACGGGTGTTTTTTTCAGACCATGCCCCAGTTCTGATGGTCTTTTTTTCTTTCTTTTTTTTTTTTTAAAAGCATCTGACTTTTTAAAAATATTGATTTTTAGAGAGAGCAGGAGAGGGAGAAAGGGATAGAAACATCATGGTGAGAGAGAATCATGGATCGGCTGCCTCCTGCACGCCCCACACTGGGGATCGAGCCCGCAACCTGGGCAGGTCCTCTGACTGGGCATCGAACCAGCAACCCCTTGGTGCCTGGGACGATGCTCAACCCCTGAGCCACACCGGCCGGGCCCTGACGGTCTTCCCACGTCCATGCCTGCAAGTCTCTGCTCTGGAAACACACGCACACCCGAGGGAGCTAGTCCTCGCCTGCATAGTGAGCGGTCGCTGCTCCCACAGCTGGGGACAGGTGACACGTCACGAGTCACCCCCACTGAGCAGCGAGCAGCGAGCAGCCCTTCAGCAGCTGGCTGGGTGGCAGGGGAGGCGGAGGGGAGGCGTCCCAGTGGTGAACGCCCCAGCACAGCCCTCTGGGAAAATGCCTGAGTGACACTCTGCTCAGGCAGCCCTTTGTGCAAAGGCCAGGCGGCCAGAAGGTGGAAGGTGAGAGGGGACTGCCCGGGGGGGGGGGGGGGCTGGGGGGGGCAAGTGAGCCGGGGTCCTGATGATGTCTAAGAGCAAGAGCGAGCCCCCTATTCCTACCGTCTTCTCCCAAAGACACTTCCTCATGGTGCATTTCTGCCGCCAGCTCCCCGAGACCACGTTCGCCACCATTCACTCCCAGCCCCAGCCCCAGCCCCAGCCCCAGCCCCAGCCCCAGCCCCTGGGTTAGTCCCTCACCAAACCTCCTTTCTCTACCGGAAACTCTGCCCCCCTCACCCCCGCCCCCACCGCCCGGGGAAACCTCACTTGCTACCTCCCTTTAGTTCACTTCAAAGTCACGCAGGAGGTCGAGTTCAGTCTGGTTTTGCAGATGCAGGCATTTCCCAAGGTCAAGTTCTCTTTCCTTGTCGCCCCCCCCCCCCCCACCCCGTTACCCCCTGGACCAGTTCCCCAGCAGCGGTGGCGTTTAGTGTGGGCGCGTCACGCTTTCTTAGTGTCACTGACAGCGGCGGTATTGCTGTCAGCCGCTGTCCCGGGAGGAAACGCCTGGGTGGTGAGCACAGTGCGGCTCAGCGAGCACTCGGAGCGGCTAAGCCCCGGACAACGCCGCCAACGGGCTCGGGATCCGGCTCGACTCACCGTAGCTCCAGACGTCGCTCTGGTGGGTGTAGATTCGATGTAAGATCGATTCCAGGGCCATCCACTTGATGGGCACCTGGGGACACAGGGACAAGGCGATAAGACAACCGCTGGCTTCCCTCTGCTGAAACCATGCCGCACGCCGCCGGGACAAGTGACGGGGACGAGCGTGGGGAGGCCAGCCCCCAGCCCACCCCACCCCAGGCCCAGGGCTCTCCCAGAGGAGGGGCAGGTTTCACATGGGCTGAGAACAGGGCTGCTCTGGGAGGCCCCGAGCTGGCAGCCCAGGCCTGTGTCTGTGCCCCGTGGTCCCATCCACCCTGTGCTTATGGGGGTTGCTGGGGCCACGCAGGCCGGAGAGGAACGTAAGAGGGTCCGGCGGACCCAGAGCATTCTGAAGGCCTCCCCGCTGGGAGAGCCCCCGGGAGCCCCCGACCGGTCCGAGGAGGGCGCCCAGCGTGCGTCACCGTGACCTCGGGGCTCTGACACGTTCTCGCAGCCGCGTGCCACCCACCAGCGGTGACCCTCCCAGCCGCCTCTGCAGGTGCTTTCCCCTGCGGGGGCCGGACCTAATCCTGGGGACCCGGAGATGGAGCAGAACTCACGGGACTGCTTCCTGTCCTCCGTCAGAAACATCCCTGCTCGTTCTCCCAGCAAATCCTGCCCCCCCAGCCAGGCCCCGGTGTGGCGGTGGCCGCCGCCGCTGTGACGTCACCCGGGACGGCCCGAGAGCGTCCCCCACGCCCGTCAGTCAGTGGCCGGCGGGCCGGCGCCGCGGGTCCCCAGCCAGCGCCTCACCTTGCCGCCCTCCGCGTGGTACTCCTTCTCCTCGGCGCCCAGCAGCTTGGCCAGCCCGAAGTCCGTGATCTTGACGTGCTGCGGCGTCTTCACCAGCACGTTCCTGGCCGCCAGGTCCCGGTGCACCAGGCGCCGCTCCTCCAGGTAGTTCATGCCCTGAGACAGGCCCCGCGGTGAGTGTGACGCGGTGGCTCGGTGACTCCTCCCCACCCCTGGCTGGCGTCTCACTCCCACGCGGACCACGCGGAGGAGCCACGGAGCAGGAGCCGCGCCGCCGGGCCCAGACCTGGCTGCTGGGCGGTGGGCCGGCCAGCAGGACGCCCTCCCGGCGCCGGGCACATCTGTGCACCTGCCACCCTCTCTGTCATTTTATTTATGTTTCTAAGGAACAGCTTGCTTATTTATTTATTTGTTGAGAGAGAGGAAGGGACGAGAGAGAAACATGGATGTGAGAGCACAACACGGATGGGCCGTCTCCTGCATGCCCCCAACTGGGGACCGTGCCCACAATACAGGCATGTGCCCTGACCGGGAATCGAACCCCAAACCTCCTGGTGCACCGGGCGACGCCCAACCAACTGAGCCACACCAGCCAGGGCTCTCTCCCGTGTTTCACATGAAAACCACGTGGCTATTGAATTTGCTTCTACAAGCTCTCCCCACCCCCCCCCCCCCCCCCACCCCCTCACGCCCCCGGCTGCCTCTGGAGCCCTGTGCTGGTCGGAGTCCCTGTTGTAAGAGAGTAGGAAACAGCTGAGAAGCACCTGGTCCCTTCACTGTGCAAACCCAGTAAATGAACTGAGCTCGGCCGCCGGGATCCACGCCGCCCCACCCCTCGGCCTTTAAAGGGCCAGAGCAGCTGGGCTGAGCTGCGATGTGCTGTCTGGAGCCGGCGGGGGGAGGGGAGGGGAGGGCAGCTCCCTGTTCTGCAGCCCGCGGCTCATCGGCGGCGGCGGAGTTTGCATCCGAGATAATTCTGGGACGAGGAGATGAGACCCGAGAGCTTAGATCACACGCTATCCCTCGGTCTGGGTCCCACACGCTGAGGCACCGGGGAGGGCCACCCCGTGCCCAGCAGGGCTACGTTTTAACCAGCCACCGACGACAAGCGCCGCGGTCTTGCTGGCGAGCTCCCAGAACTCCGCGGAGACGCGGGTCCTCTGGGGAGCTCGCTTCCGGCCTCGAGAGCCTGGCTTCCATGTCATCAGCATGTTTATTTTTGTGAATGACTGGGGGCCGGCTGGGCTGCGTTCTGAAACACGGAGGTCCCAGGGACTCTGCCGGCCGGCCTAGACCTCACACAGGAGGGGCCCAGGGCCAGGGGGCCCGCGAGGGGAAGGTTTTCCTGGCGGGGTGGCTGCGGGGGACATTTATAGGCTGTTTTCCCACGGCTGCCGCCTCCCACAGCCCTGGGGAGGAGCCCAGGGTGAGGTACCCCGACGTGGAAAATCCGGGTGCGCACTGACGCGTGGACACGGATGAGGCGGGAAGCAGGACATGGGGCCCGTGGTGCGGGCTCCCCACCGCGGACCCTGCCCTCGGAGGAGGCGGACGGTGTAGGGTGTCTGACTCCAGAGCAGGGGCGTGTGGCACTGACATCGACTGGGGACGGGGACGCTCGCTCGCTGGCCTGTGGGCTCTGCCCTGAGCCGGGGGCCCCTGCGGGTGACGGGCGTGGATCTGGGAGCAAGGTCGCCTGGCGTCCAATCCCCAGTTTGCTACTTGCTAGCCTGAGGCCTTGGCACATTCAACACCCCCTGCCTCAGTTTCCCCACAGTGAAGTGCACGTGGAAAACGAATCCTTTGAACTGAATTGTTTTTTGGAAGCGGGTCCTTATTCAGTTTTATCTCCCAGACGGAGCTAAGCAGGCTGCTGCGTGCGAAGCTGTGGTCAGAGAACGGCGGCCGGACCCAAGTCTCTTCCTGAGGCCCTCGCCCGCGCCCTCCTGAGTGCTCTTCTCATGTCTCAGGCTGCTCCTGGCGACCTACGCTTCCCTCATTTGAATGAAAACTCAACTCTGTGAGCTCTTTTTTAGAAATTGATTTTTCGAGAGAGACATCGCTTTGCTGTTCACTTATCGATGCACTCATTGGTTGATTCTTGTCTGTGCTGTGACCAGGGATCAAACCCGCAACCGGTGCATTGGGATGAAGCTCTAACAGACTGAGCCACAGGCCAGGGCTGTGAGGCCTTAGTCTGGGTTAGGTGATGAGAACGCGCTGTTGTCTAGAAGGCTTGGGAGCCCAGCCCGCGTGGCTCAGTGGTTGAGCATCGACCTATGAACCAGGAGGTCACGGTTCGATTCCCAGTCAGGGCACATGCCCGGGTTGGGGGCTCGACCCCCAGTGCGGGGTGTGCAGGAGGCAGCCGATCCATGATTCTCTCTCATCATTGATGTTTCTCTCTCTCTCCTTTCCTCTCTGAAATCAATGAAAATATATTTTAAAAACAGGAAAGGCTTGGGAAAATGCTAGCTTCATCACCGCCCAGACGGCTTCCTCTCCTGCGGACTGTGCAGTAGGAGATGGGCCCCCAGGGGCAGATGGCCCAGCACGATGCCCTTGGGCTGCAGGGATGGGACTCTTTTGGACAAGAAGGCTGTACACGGTGACTATGCCATGCGGTACATTTCGGGGTTCACCACCTGCCTCACAGAGCCAGGAAGAGTGGGCACGCTCTCCGGCCTGTCCGTGACAGCCCCCGTGGCCTCATGGGCCAGGCGTTCAGGAAACGCTGGCCTCCCTGATGGGCGGGCAGGTGAGGTCTGTGAGTCCCGAGCCCCAGACTTTGGTCTGGAGAACAGAAGCCATTTCCACGCCTGCAGCAAGTGGGAGGGGGGGGGGGCTTCCTTCTGCACCCCCTCCCGCCCCTCCCTCCCTCGCCACTCCTATGATTGTGAAATGATTATTTTTCCTTTCGACTGGGCCATACAATTTTATCTGCTGTCTTGGCGGTTTAGCCGGGACAATAAACTGCCTTCCCGACAATATTTAGGCAGTTTCCCAAGACGGCCCAGCCCGGTGCCAGCGCGGGGCGCCTGCAGCTCAGCCAATCCCGCTGCGCCAAGGCCGAGAGTGTAGGTTCTGGTCAGCCACCAAGTGTTTCTGGGTAGTTTCGCTTCAGACTTGTACAAAGAAAACGGTTTAATCCTTAGATAAATAGTCGCTAACCCCGAGCAAATGTCTCCCTTCCTGGCTGAGGAAACCATTTCCTCCCCCTCCCCCGCGTCCCCCGCCCCCCCAGCCCCCAGACGTGGGTCCCGCCGGCTCCTGGAACACAGCGTCCCTTGGGAATCAGAAAATGAATGTGTCACAGGCGGACAGCTCACAGCGCTTGTGAAAGTCTTCCACACCAAGTGCAGCCAAACAGAGCACAGGAGGCAGGCCGGCCGACTTAAATGCGGGTTGATGCCCTGGCTGGTGTTGCTCAGTGGACTGAAGGGTCCCGGGTTCCATCCCTGGTCAGGGCACAGGCCCGGGTTGCAGGCTCGATCCCCAGTAGGGGGCGTGCAGGAGGCAGCCAATCCATGATTCTCTCTCATCATCGATGTTTCTATCTCTCCCCCGTCCCTTCCTCTCTGAAATCAGTAGAAATATATTTTAAAAACATAGCCGGATGACCTGATGCCCAGCGTGCAGTGGGACAGGCACGACTGGAGGCGGAAGATAATTCATTTTCATCCCAAAGAGCGTGGGGCTCCCACGAGTGGCCACACGTCCCAGGAGAGGAGGGACGGGCAGCGGGCTGTGGGCTCGGGCACGTGCCCTCCGACTGACCTTGGCGATCTGCACACACCAGTTGAGCAGGTACTGGGAGCCGATGTTGTCCTTGTGCTCGCGCACGTAGTCCAGGAGGCAGCCGAAGGGCATGAGCTGCGTGATGAGCTGGACCGTGGAGGTCAGGCAGATGCCCAGCAGGCGGCACACGTGGGGGTTGTCCACGCTGGCCATCACATAGGCTTCCTGCGTGGACGAGAGGCGAGGAGGGCGTCAGACGTGCTCCCACGGGGGCTGAGGGGGAGGCAGGCCGACCCCTCCCAGGTCAAAGAGCGACATGATGTGGAGGGACAAGCTAGCCGGGAGGTGGACGTGTCCGCGGGGCCTTTGATGCATCGCGCTGTGAATGCCTAGGCGCAGCGCGAGGCCGGCACCCCCGGGGGCGCGTTGGGACCCCCTTTGCAGGGCGCCCCAGTGGCAGAGACCTGATGTGCCCAGCCTGGCACTGCCAAGGTCTTCACGAAAGACCTCTGCCTCGAAGCTAAGGAGGCTGCAGTTAAGATGTCAGCAGTGGAGGGACCTGGGGAGCATTATGCTGAGCGAAACAAGCCACTCAGAGAAAGACCAGGGTCCATGGTCTCGCTCATCTGTGGAGTCTCGTGAACCAAGTGAACTGATGAACTAAACAGACCCAGAGACACAGACGCATGGACAGACTGTGGAAGCTCAGAGGGAAGGCAGGTGGGTGGGTGGGAAGCGATGAACCGATGAATTTGTGCGCAAATACGCATCACCCGGACACAGACAGTAGGGGGGGAGGGCCTGGGGTGGGGGGAGTGGCTGGGAGAGGTCAATGGGGAAAGGGGCCAAATGTAATACTTTCAACAATAAAGATAAAAAATTAAAAAATAATAAAACGTCGTCAGGGTTCCCAGGCCCGGATAGGGACTCGCCCACGGATGCTGGGCCCTCGAGGGTGGCTGGCCAGGTGTGAGGCGGCAGGGCCAGCAGGGCTCCCCTGAGCTGGCAGGTGGCCCTGAGTCCCCGCTGTGGTCCTGGGGCCACCTATGCAATGGGGAGCCAGAGACCCTGCCAGGGGCCCGTCCGAGGCTGAGAGGCGCGGCGGGCGTGAAATCTACCGAGAGGCGGACTCGTGGCCGCCGGGATTCCCTGTGAGCAGGGCGGTCTGCGTTGCCCTCGCATGAGTCTCGGACGGGAAGCTGCGCTGCTCTGCGCCGCTCTGCACCCGGCGGCCGCACCCCCTCGGCTGCTGGCTGCCAGGCAGGGGCCTTTGTGGGGCACAGACCGGAGCAGAGACGATGTGAACCGCTGCTTTCTCGGGTGGAGGGAGCTGTTATTTATGACCCTGCACACAACGGGGCCCTCTCTTCTGTCTGCGTGAGCATGCGGGAACCCTGACTTTCACCCATAAATCCTTCCTCTCTTCCTCTAACAGACAAAGGGCGGGGGCTCTTCGTGGGGGACCACAGGGCCTGCAGGAGGCAGCTCAGAGGCGCCTTTGTCCATCTCCGCTGCTCCTGTCGGATGAGGGGCAGCCGGGCGCTCCCTGCAGCAGTGAAGGCACCTGGGCCGCTGGGCATGGGAGGTGGCAGACAGGAGATGGAGGTGGGGGGCCTCCCCCTCCCCGGGCCTCACCTTCCAGTCCCGCCCCCACACCCCTCTGGTCCCCCTCCCTGTTCTGTCAGCCCTCCCTCAGGACCCCCCGCAGCCCTCCCCCCGGCCAGGCCCTCTCCTCCTGTCCCTGGGCTGACTCCTCTGCAGGGGAGCCGCCCCAGACCCCGAATCCGAGTTTGATTCTCCTGGCATCTCATTTTTCCCCGGGGGGACGGGCTGGGCACAGCCTGGGAACTTTCTGTGAGAGACGCCAACTCCTGGCCTCCCAGATGCAGGGAGGCGGGCCCAGCCGTCTGTCTGTCTGTGTGTCGGAACAAGAGCTTCAGGCACTCATGGTGATGGCACTTAGGTATTTGTGTGATTCTGAAGTCTTCCCCACCAGGCTCTCTGAGGAAAGGGCTGTAGGTCAGCTCTGGTACATGCCAGAGCCCCGGTACACGCCAGAGCCCCCGTACACGCCAGAGCCCCCGGTACATGCCAGAGCCCCCGGTACACGCCAGAGCCCCCGGTACATGCCAGAGCCCCGGTACACGCCAGAGCCCCCGGTACATGCCAGAGCCCCGGTACACGCCAGAGCCCCCGGTACATGCCAGAGCCCCCGGTACACGCCAGAGCCCCGGTACACACCCAGAGCTCCCAATACATGCCAGAGCTCCCAGTATAAGCCAGAGCCCCAGGTACACATCCAGAGCTCCCAATACACGCCAGAGCCCCAGGTACACGCCAGAGCCCCCGGTACATGCCAGAGCCCCGGTACACGCCAGAGCCCCCGGTACATGCCAGAGCCCCCGGTACACGCCAGAGCCCCGGTACACACCCAGAGCTCCCAATACATGCCAGAGCTCCCAGTATAAGCCAGAGCCCCAGGTACACATCCAGAGCTCCCAATACACGCCAGAGCCCCAGGTACATGCCAGAGCCCCCGGTACATGCCAGAGCCCCGGTACACGCCAGAGCCCCCGGTACATGCCAGAGCCCCCGGTACACGCCAGAGCCCCGGTACACACCCAGAGCTCCCAATACATGCCAGAGCTCCCAGTATAAGCCAGAGCCCCAGGTACACATCCAGAGCTCCCAATACACGCCAGAGCCCCAGGTACATGCCAGAGCCCCCGGTACACGCCAGAGCCCCCGGTACACGCCAGAGCCCCCGGTACATGCCAGAGCCCCGGTACACGCCAGAGCCCCGGTACACACCCAGAGCTCCAGGTACACACCCAGAGCTCCAGGTACACGCCAGAGCCCCCGGTACACACCCAGAGCTCCCTGTACACACCCAGAGCTCCCTGTACACCCAGAGCTCCCAGTACACACCCAGAGCTCCCTGTACACCCAGAGCTCCCTGTACACACCCAGAGCTCCCTGTACACCCAGAGCTCCCAGTACACACCCAGAGCTCCCAGTACACACCCAGAGCTCCCAGTACACCCAGAGCCCCAGGTACACGCCCAGAGCTCCCAGTACACGTCAGGGCTCCCAGTACATGTCCAGAGCTCCCAGTACACCCAGAGCTCCCAGTACACCCAGAGCCCCAGGTACACACACAGAGCTCCCAGTACACCCAGAGCCCCCAGTACACCCAGAGCTCCCAGTACACCCAGAGCTCCCAGTACACGCCCAGAGCTCCCAGTACATGTCCAGAGCTCCCTGTACACCCAGAGCTCCCAGTACACGCCCAGAGCTCCCCGCACTGGACCCGCTGCCAAGCGCTGATTATTTATTGCTCCCCTGCCCCCCGCCCCCGCCCCATGTGCTCCTGCTGACTCAGCAGTGTGGTCAGCACTTGGCGGGTGCGCCCGGATCTTTCCTCCTTCCTTCATTCCAGCGCAGCCGGCCCTACACCCAGGCACTGAGCCGCCTGGGAAATGCCAGGGCTGCACTGCACGGCAATCACACGAAGCCGAAAGGCAAAGCAGAGCAGCAACCCGCCCCCCCCCAACGTCTCTGCACAAGGATCTCGCTGGGGGCCTTCCCGAGCGAGGCGAGGCTCCCCCCTTTAAGGAGCTGCGGTTCTCTTTTTTGCGCCTACAACCCAGCAGGACGCGTGCCCGTGGCAGACCCGGCACATTCCCACGCCCTCATGGGGGAAGGGCCCGTCACAGGAAGTCAGACCTGCAAGAGGCCTGAGCTCCTTTCCTCCGAGGCCATTTCTGTCTAAAAGGGAATCGAGGCGCCGGGAGGCGAAGAGCCCACCCGAGACCACGGTCCCCGGGCGGGAGCTGGCCCGCGGCGGGCGGCTCTCCGGCCCGTGCCGGCTGCAGGTCCACCCAGAGCTCGGACGGGACGCGGTGCACCGGCACGTCCGCAGATCTGTTTTGCACTCCCTTTCCCTGGCCCGCCCTCAACTTAAGCTGGAAAGTCCACGGAAAAATGAACAGGCCCGTGGCTGCCAAAAGCACAAATCACTCTCTCCCCCGAGTCTGGGAATCGGTACAACCACAACACGGAGGCAGGCAGGCAGGCAGGCAGGCCTCCGGCGGCCCCTGCAGCTCAGGCTCCGGGGGTTTGGAAACATGTTGTCCTCATTTCGAGGGAGAAAAATCCGCGCCCAGCACTGAGCGGCCGTCTGTGGCGGGGCCGGAGGGCCTGGCCGGACCGAGTGAGGATGGGGAGCAGCTCGGCGGGGGCGTCGGGCCACACAGAGCCTGGAGCCCCGCCAGGTTCCGCCCCGTTACAATCTGATGGAGCCACAGAACCAGGTCGCCCCTTCCGCCCCCCCGTCCCCCCTCAGGCACAATGGGGACGCTGCTGGGTCACGTGTCCCGTTCATTGTGCGCACCAGCGAGTGAGCTGTGTTCTTCGCTGTTTGTTCTGGAATCTCGGAGGCACAGGGTGACCCACGGCGAGCACGCCTGGTATTCTACTGCCCCGCCCGCCGGCAGGCGGAGTCCGCACTCGGAGCCGCCAGGACAGGGTCCCGGTCACGTGCAGGGTGTCTCTGAGGCCTGGGGACCTTGAAAGTCTGTTACTTTGTCCCAGTTGCCAAAATGAGTTTTTGGATCCTGCCTTCTTGCTTGAGTTCCCATCGAAGACGATTTCATGCTGAGCTCTGGGAAAAGAGCCCCCCCACCCGGCCCCGCTCTCAACCGCCTTCGGCAGAGCCTGTCTCCCCTTAAGAGTAAGGAGTAGGTGCCCTGGCCCGGCCGAGTGGCTCAGTGGTGGAGCATCGACCTAGGAACCAGGAGCTCACGGTTCAATTCCCGTCAGGGCACAGGCCCGGGTTGTGGGCTCCATCCCCAGGGTGGGGTGTACAGGAGGCAGCCGATCAGTGATTTTCCCTCATCTTTGATATTTCTCTCTCTCTCTCTCCCTCCCTCTCTCTTCCTCTCTGAAATCAATAAAAATATATTTTTTAAAAAAGAATGAAGAGTAGGTGCCCAGCATGTGGCCCGCCGGCCGTGAGTTTGACAGGCTTGATGTACACGCTCCCACGAGCCTTCGAAAGAAGGCACTCGGCCCCAAGGGGCTCTATCGTCTACTTCTCTGTCCCCCGAAAGCACATTTCCTCCAATGTCAGGGCTCTGGGGGCCCTTTCCAGGGAACACCGCTTCCTCCCCAAAGCATAGCTGCTGGCTCCCACCGCCCTCCCTCTGCCTGGTGATATGGCGGGAATTCGCGCTTTAGCATCGTTGTGCGAGACCCACGAGGACGTCCGGAAGGAGGCAGTGACGAGTGAAGGGGACGCATCTCCTCCCTTCCTCCTGGTTCCGCTAACAGGAGCGGACACCACGCTAAAGGGGCTTCACACTGATCTGTGAGCCGTGACGGCAAGAGGTAATTGCCTTTGACGAGTATGTCCTCGTGTGGGGGCTGTCACGGCGCTTATGGAGGCGGCGTCTTAGTTCAGGGGGCGTCTGAACTGGTGGAGGCAGGGGGACCCCTGGAGAACTGAAGTGGAGGGGGGCTGCCCCTGGGGGGTCCCCGCTGGCGTGGCTCACTGAGCATCGTCTGTGGGTCGGAGGCCGAGTGGGGATGTCACCGCCGACCGCTGCCCTTCTTGGCTGAAAGGGGAGCCACACCCCAGAGACGCTGGAGTCGCTTTCCCTGACCGTTAACACTGCATCCCCAACCCGCTGCTGACCCCTCCTCCTCCGTGGGCACACCCAGCCTCAGGCTCACCTGACGAGCTCCGGGAGGCCAGCGTGGCGGGCCCCACAGACTCGGAGGCCAAAGGAACCACACAGGATGCTCTGGTCATGAAAACCCCTGAGCAAGAGCAGGTCCTGGTGGCAGTCACGGCCCCGGCCTGTGGCTCCCCCGGCCAAGGCCCATCTTCCGCCACAGCAGGCTGTCCATCGTCTCTGCGTCTAGGATCACGGGCCCTGGCGATGGAGAGCAATCCTCTCTCCTGGGCCTCTCGGGGCACCATCTCCCCGGGAACACGAGCTCAGAGGAGCCTCACGGCTGTCTTGTTCCCCGAATGCCATCTCTACGGGCTGTGGATTGTTCACCACCCCGAACCCACAGGAGACAAGAAGTATGTGTCCCCTCGTTTCACTCTCGGCTCCAATCCCAGAGATTTCCCGGCTGTGCTTTCTCCCGCCCCCTCACCCACCACCCATGGATGTCACGCACCCTCCTGTGCCTCTCCTTCGACTCCCGGCTATAAAACAAGCTGCAAAACTGCCACTCTCCGCAGCATCTTCCCAATCCTTGGGGATTTCGCTTCCCGGCATTGTCGTCAGTTTGGTTCAAGTTAACTCATAACAATTCTCGGGGCGGGGCGGGGAGGGAGAGGTCTGAACATTTCTTACGTCCACCAAAGCAAAAACATCATAACCTGTGGAACATCCCAAACACTCCTCCATAAAGTAAGCATCCAGAGACGCCGAGGAACACTGCAATTATTTGGGGAGCAAGCGCAGAAGGCGGGCGACCGTGTCTAGAGTCGCCAGCTCATCATACTATAAATTCTAGGCATCTTTCAAACGTCATTTCAAAGGTGGGAGAACTCGATGGAGCAAAGTGACCGTGAATCTCCGAGTCAGAGGGACAGTGGGCTGGATCCCTACCCCCCGCGCGCCCCCCGCCCCTCCCCCCCGCCCCAGGAACCTGAGCACGTCTCTTTGGGCCTCCATTTCTTCATCGACACGGTGCTGGGCATCACCCCTACCCCCGAGTTCGCCAGGGGCGACCGCGTGTAAACCTCGCGAGAGTGAGGCCCACCCTCGGAGGGAGAGGAGAGAATGGCGGAGCTGAGTCCTCCCCTCCTCTCAGGAGAAGGCCTGAGAGGGACGCACGCCAACGAGAGGCAGAGGGAAGGAGACCCTTCGAATGTGGAGATGAAGAGAGTGTCCCACGCCAGCGTGCTGCCCGCCCCGAGAAAGGCGGCCCCTGACCGCCAGGCCCGTGGCAGCGAGAGGGCAGACTCACATCGAGGATTTCCTTGTTGGCCTTCGGAGACGTGGCTTCCCGCAATTCCTTGATGGCCACGGGGATTTTAACCTTCTCGCCCTCCGGGATCCAGAGCCCCTGCGAGAGAGAGAGAGAGAGAGAGAGAGAGAGAGAGAGAGAGAGAGAGCAGGCATGAGCTGGCAGGCCTTACACACGCCACGTGGGGCTTCAGGAGTGACGCCGTCCGGAAGGGCCAGGGACAAGGAGCTCAGCCCTGCACGGCAAGGCCACCGGCGCCGGGAGTCCCCAAGTCTTAGCGGCTCTTTGGCGATCACGGTCCACGGATCAGAGTCGTCGGATAAACACCCTACGTTCGCGCCCATGACACAGTCAGAGTGCGCCGTTGCTCCCACAGCTCTAAGGCACCCGGTCCAGGCCTAACCGAGAGCAGGCTTCACGCAAAGAGGACTAGAGACAGACGATGGAGAGGAGGCTGCTCGGACCGGGGCCTGACTCGGAAGCTGACCTCTAGAGTCAATGCCAACTTCTATAAAATGCGTCTGTGGACACGTCTCACGGGACCACTTATTCGGCGCCGTGATTAGAAAAGATTTCCCCTCGACAACTTGGGGAAAATGCTGGAATTTCCCAAACCCTCAGCAATACAAGGAATAAATGACATACACAGACGACAGCCGAGGACTCTGGCTTCGCTCCCCTGGGAGGCGAGGGGCCGCCAGCCCGAGCCCCCGGAGCGTCTGTGCCGTGTCTGGCATCTCACCTTGTACACGGTGCCGAACGCGCCGGAGCCCAGCACCTTGATCTTTTTGAACTCGGTCTCCTTTAGGATCCTCAGGAGGGCCTGGTTGGGCGCCTCCCCGCTGGGGGTCAGGGGCTCCACGAGCTGTGGGAGACGAGGGTGAGCGACGAGTGACGGGGATGCTGGTCAGCCTCCACGCCCCCCGTGGACCAGGCCTGGTCCTGCCTCAGCCCAGAGAACCTGCCGGCTCGCTCAGGCCACACGGCCACCTGCTCTGAGGGACTTCGTGAAGACACGGGCATCCCTGACCGGAACTGGTCCAGTTCAACAAATGTAACTTCCAGCTCTGTTTCCCTTAGTTGACCGGGGAAGTGTGGGTGAGGAAGCTTTTTATGGGGGGGGGGGGTCATTTTGGTCGCCTGCTGAACCTCCTGACACCCAAGTGCCAGGATGCCCCCAGCTTCCCTGGGGACTCCTCCCGGGGACTCCGGCTTCCGACCCTGCTGGGCACAGATGCCGCGCACGGACTGTCCTGGGGAATGGCAGTGCCGGGAACACACTGTGGGAAGCAGAGCTCGGAGAGGGACAGGTGTGGACAGGGGCGCCTTCCAGTTCCGTCTCCCCACCCACGGGGCCTCCCCAGGACTCAGCAGGCACCGCTCAAAGGCTGGCTCCTGCACGTTACACACGTACTGTCCTCTGTTTTTAAAAAATATTAAAAAAAAAAATATCACCCGAGGGTATTTTTCCATTGATTTTCAGAGAGGGTGGAAGGGAGGAGGAGAGATACACAGAGAGAAACGTGGATATATGGGTTGCTTCCCACATGTGCCCCACCGGGGCTGGGGATCAGCCTGCAACTGAGGTACGTGCCCTTGACTGGGATCGAACCTGGGACCCTTCAGTCCACAGGCCGACGCTCCATCCACTGAACCAACCTGGCCGGGGCCCCAGGTCCTGTCCTTTAAGCAGCCCCCTGGTAGCTGTCACTGTGCACTTACCCAGAAACATGTGTGCTTCCCTGGGTAGATGCCTCCCGTGTAGCTAATGGTCACTGGGCGTTCACACGCTTCCCGGCTTTGCCATCACAGGGAAGGAAGCGCAATGACGCAGTGACATCCTCAAACACAGTCTCAGAGGCCCACGCAGAAGGGCCCTGCCCTCTCCCCTGTGTGTGTGTGTGTGTGTCGGGGGGGGGGGGGTGTCCCCAGGGGCTGGGGCGGCGCAGGGGGGCGCTCTCACCTCCCTCTCCTGCAGCAGCCGGCGCAGCGTGCGCTTGCGGACGATGTGGCGCCGACGCAGACACAGGCCCACCACCAGCGCCACAGTCAGCAGCAGGAAGAGGCCGCCCACGATCCCCATGGCGATGGATGGGATCCAGGGCCTGAAGGAGGTGCACACACGGGGGAAGGTCAGGTTGCTGCCAGACGTCATGGCATCTGCGTTTCACCTACGTCCTGCCTGTGCTGGAACGCTGACGCCACTGAACACGCTCAGAGAGGCGCTGCAGCCGCTGAGGGGGTGGGGCTGAGGGTCCCTGCAGCGTCCTCACTCGTCCCCGCCCCCAACCTGGCTGCATTGCACTTTTCAAACCGAGGTGTTATCTGGATCTCTCCATATAGTGGCTATACTACTATATAATTATTTTATGTTATTTTTTTATAAAGAGGGAAGAGAGAGAGAGAGAGAGAGAGAGAAACACCGATTGGCTGCCTCCTGCATGATCCCCACTGGGGATGGAGCCCACAATCTGGGCATGTGTCCTGACCGGGAATTGAACCGGCAACCCAGCCACCTTTGGTGCATAGCACAACGCCCGACCAACTGGGCCACACGGGGCAGGGCAATGGTTCTATTTCAATCTGTTGATTGAGAAAAGACATTAATTCCAAAAGTAACTCAGACTTCAGTTCTGGTTTCCAAGTGAATTTGCATGTCTCTCAGAGTCTCTCTGTGCGTCGGAAGCAGCGCCCTCCGGTCCGTGAGCCCCGCGCTATCTGCTGGCCTGGCTGGGGGAGGGGCCTGTCAGTGATGCCGAGCCTCCTCGAAGGGCCCTTGGCTTTCCAGATGGCACCACAGCCGCGGAAGTGCTTCGAGTGAGCTCGGAGGGGGCTGTGCAATGAGGGGACCGCACACAGAGACCACCCCTGTCCTAGACCAGGGGTGTCACCTTGGAGCCTCGAACCCCCAGGCGAGGTTGTGCCTGATTCCAGAGAGAGCGAAACTCAAACTCAAACTCTAAAGCTCCCTGGGGAGAGAGCCGTCTGAAGCAGAAGATTCCGAATTTGAATATAAAGTTGTTATTCTTAAGTGTCGGTGCCACTTCAGCTTCCGGCAGACTTCCTCGTTCCAGGTAGAAATGTGAACAAACAGCGAAGATTAACCAGCTGCGGCGTTTGGACGCACAATAATGGGACGTCGTCCTTACGAACTTCTCGTAAGTGGGTCACACGCACTTCGTGAAAGTGACAGTTAACCACACGTTCTGCTTAGAGTACACGAGCCATCCCCCGCGTCCGACCGTCTGCCCACCACTGCCGCCAGAGCTCATGGGTTTCCACGGTTTTGGAGGGAACGTGAGAGAGATATAGGAACGAATCGGTTCCTACAGAGGATGTGTCCCACGTCGAGTCATAACGAGAGCGAGTGAATGGAAAAACTTAAAAGAGTAAACACAACAAAGATCAGTGCCAGGCGGGTGCCTGTGGGGCGAGAGGGACCTCACTGGAGGTGCTGACTGTGGACGAGCAGCAGGAGCTGGCTGTGCCCCGGCCCGGGAAGAGGGAGGGCTGAAGGGACCTTTCTCCCCGCAGCGACCTCCTGTGTGCCCTGACGTTCCCCGGAGAGTAGGAAGGATCCGTGACCATGGCTGATTCTGGGGGGAAGCGTCCGAGGCACTGAGACGGGTTCCGTCGACATGACGGGAACCGCAGGGGCTCCCAGCCCGGCTGGGGTGGCTCAGCCGGTTGGGCGTCGACCGGGATGTCACCAGTTTGATCCCCAGTCAGGGCACAGGCCCGGGTTGCAGGCTTGCTCCCCAGTGGGGGGCATGCAGGAGGCAGCCGATGGATGTTTCTCTCTCCTCGACGTTTCGACAGGTGTCTGTATAAATCCGATTCCTCTCTAGACGTTACTCATCGATTACCCCACTCTTCCCTGCTGAGTCCGAACAGGAAGCCCAGCTCTGCTGGTCCCAGGGCCGCGTTTCAGCAACGACGGCAAAGTGACCAGAACTGAACTGCTGAGGAGGTGGCGCTGAGAAAGATCAGGGAGAAACCCCAAGCTGGAGCTTTGTCACCGAGCAGAAAGGTCATTCGAGCACAGGTCTGTGGCAGGGCCAGCTGGGACAGGTCAGGGAGGGAGGAAGAGAAGCTAGGAGAAGCGAAGGGTCCAACCACACAGGTGTGACCAAAGAAGTCAGAGGAAGGACAGAGGAAGGAGTGCTGGGCATCGAGCACGCACTTCCTGCACCCCTCACGGCAGCACCCCACCAGAGCCCGGAGACGGCGGGGTGGGGGGACCAGCAGGTGCTGGCCCAGAGGGAAGAACCTGGCCAGGCAGAGGGGAGCCAGCAATGCAGGGGGCACTGTCTCTGCCCATATTGTGCTGTGTCATTAGACAACGTGGTCACACTTACCTGTTGGTCGTGCAGCCTTCAAGACCTGGCCCTGTGCAGCTGCAGGGAGCAAAAGAGAAATACGTTTTGATGGTGCTCTTCCTGAGCATGTTCTCTGGAAGAGCTGTTGTGAAGTCATGAGCAAGCCTCTTTTTATTCCATCACCAGGCATCCTCTCTCTTCTCTCTTAGGAAGCCGTGGCCCAGAGGGGTTACCAGTGAGTGAGATGCCCAGGGTCGTGATAACGTAAGTGGCAGAGACTGAGGGTCTGGGACTCATAATCTCTGCTCCTCCCCCGATCCCCCCGACTGAGCACAGTTCCAAGTGGAGAAGGATTAAGTTCCTCTCAAAGCGTTAAAACCGCGATGCGCCTCAATCTGGGGGCGGTGGTTAATCATCTATTCTTACGCCTTTATTCACTCGGCAAATATTTTTGAGTGTCTACTCTGCGACAGGGACTGTCCTAGTGCTGAAAGGCAGAGAGTTTCCCGTCTTGTACCGAAGTGTTTCCACGTATTGCTTTGGCACAGGCACAGCTGTCTCACAGCTGTCTCGAGGGTACAAGAGGGCAGAACAGAACCAGGTCCTGGGTCGTGCTGGTCCAAGGGGGAGTGAGGGGGACGCAGGTGAGCAAGGACACGGGCCTCGGGGGCAGGGGACTGGGTGGCGATGAGGACTGCAGGCCCGAAAGCCGGGAGCAGGAGCTGGCTTCCTCCAGGGCCACACGAGCGAGCGTCACAGGAGGCAGGGACAGCGCTTGCCTTACGGTGACTTCGAGCACCGGGCCCCGGGCACCAATGTAATGTCAACAGGAAAACAGACTATGCCAACTAAACGGGAAAGACAGGCACTTTACGGCCTGGGAGAGGGAAGTGCATTCAAGCGTGGGAAGAGGTCTGGGGGCGCTGTGTGACACGCCCGCTGATGACAGACATTTTCTGTCTCCTCTGAGGGCTCTGTTCTCTGGGGACCTGGCAGGACTATGCGCTCATTCCACCCGTCAGGTCTCTGTGTGGTCAGGAGCTGCGGTATCTCAGCACAGACTCCTTCAGGCTGAGCCCTGGAGACTGAGCGGCCTCCCACCACCACAAGCCCCGCCCACTGTGCCCCGCCCACCCCTCCTCCCACCAAGCCCCGCCCCGCCCACTATTCTCCTCCCACTGTGCCCCGCCCACCACGCTCCTCCCACTAAGCCCCGCCCATGCACTCCTCCCACCACGCCCCTCCCACTGTGCCCCACCCACCACGCCCCTCCCACTGCGCCCCACCCACCACGCCCCTCCCACTGTGCCCCGCCCACCACGCTCCTCCCACTGTGCCCCACCCACCACGCCCCTCTGCCAAAGCCCCTCCCACCGTGCTCCACCCACCATGTCCTACCGCTGTGCTCCGCCCACCGTGACTTGCCCATCAGCCTGTTCTGGCTGCTGCCTTGCCCCTGGGCACTACCTGAAGCCCTGACTCCACCCCAAACCTCCGGGAGTGCCGCCTGGAAATTCTGGAGATATTTCCAATCTGCGAACTTGCAAGATAGGAAAGCTTTTGTTCTGGGCGTTTCCTTTCCCAGGGCCCGAGGGGCACTCACCCGTAGGGGCAGTTGGGGTGGCACAGGTGGCAGACGTGACTGGCGTCCGCGAACTTCCAGACCAGCGTGTTGTTCTCGCCCATGATCCCGGCCGGGCAGGTCTTGACGCAGTGCGGGCCATCGACGTAGTGGGCGCACTGCACGCAGCTGTCGGGGCCCTGCAGCGGGAGAGAGGCCGTCACCGGCGAGAGAGGGCTCTCCCCTTTGCCAAAGGGAAGTAGCCTTTTACTTAAATACATGTCTCGAAAAAAAGCCAAACGGTGTAGCAGTTGTCAGAGTGGAAGGCGAGTTTGTCTGTGGTTGTGCTTGAGCCCTGAGCCCTGTTCACAGTGAGCATAAACCCTGTCTGACCTCGCACACGTGTGCTATGTACAAAACACGAGAGACGGTGCTAGTTAGTTTATTACACGTCACTCACACTCTGAGGGCATCTCTCCTTCCCAACACAACCCTGATGGGCCCGCATGTGCATTTACCCCCGGGCTGGTCGGGCGGACTTGCTCACACGTGGGATTTGTGGTTCAGGGAGGCTCGCGGCAGCCAGACCTGCCCAGCAAATTGCCGGAAACCCACCTCCAGCCAGTCCGTGAGCAGGAGGCGGCGGGTTGAGGGCAATGCCGCTGCCCAGTTAACTGAGCAATGGGCTACCTTCCGCCCTGGGATGCTGAGTTCTCCCTGATACTCTTCACCACATCACTACGTCGCTAGGAAACTGGATTTTAAATAGTTTTCTAGGGCTTTCTTTAAGAATTCTCCAAAAATGATACACTCCTGTTGCGTAAGCACTTGATGATGTTTGAGTAAAACTAAAGCAATGATGACCGACGTCAGAAGTGGGGGACATGGGCTGACCCCGTACCGGGCCCTGCGGGCTTCCCGCTTTGTGGGGACCCGGTTAGGTGTGAGGGTGTGGGCAGGAACGGGGGCTGCCTGGGCCGGCGGGGGTGTGAGGGCTTCAGCTCCGTCGGAGCCCCGCCCCAGCCCAAAGGCGCACGGCCTCTCTCTGGGGCGTGGGCTGGGGCGCTGTCCTCAGCAGCCATGGGGACAGTGGGCCGTGGTGGGGGCGACCGCTGGGAGGCCTTTCCCCGTGGCATGTGGGGGAACGGCACGAAGCGAGCTCCTTACGCGTCCCGTGCAGGTCACGTTCATGGGCTGGGGCAGGCACTCCGGGTGGCACTGGATGCACTCGCCGTTCTCCACGAACTCCCTGGGCTCGCTGCAGGGGGTAGGGGGGAAGGACAGTGGTCAGCGCCTCCCTGGGGACCCGCAGCAGGATGCTGGCGGCTGCAGCTGTGAGCCGGTCTGTCTGAAAAGCCCGGTGACACGAACCACCTCTCTCAGCAGTGCACAGCGGTTCCAGGTAAAAGCCACACACGGCCAGGGTCCCGGGCGACCCTGTCATATAATAACCAGACTCTGACCGAACCCTCTGCCGTCTTCCACCAAAGCCAGCCATAACCCTCACCCAGCACCCACACCTCTCCCGGTTCTCCTAGCGACGCCGTGTGCACGTGTCAGCGAGCGAGCCAGCAAGTGAGAGAGAAAGAGCTCCCGCGGACTCCCCGTGTGAGGGGAGCAGGAGAGGATGGCTGTAGAGACCACAGGGGACGGAGGGAGAGCCCTTCCCCCTGCCATGGTCAGGCCCAAACAGTAAGAATGGAGCCCGGGGCGGGGGGCGGGGGAGAGTGAGGACTTTGCTGGTAATATCGTCACCGCTCCTCCAAGATGCACCATCAACGCAGAGCAAGAGGCTGTGTCCCGATCGAGAACCCAGGGGGGGGTGGCGGAGAAGACTGACATCTGCCTGGTGACGCCCAGAGGGGTTACTAGTGAGTGAGATGCCCAGGGTCGTGATAACGTAAGTGGCAGAGGCTGAGGGTCTGGGACTCATAACCTCTGCTCCTCCCCCCATCCCCCCGACTGAGCACAGTTCCAAGTGGAGAAGGGACTCATAACCTCTGCTCATAACCTCTGTTTTTTCATTAATTTGCCTTAAAAAACTTTTATTTTAGCCCTGGCTGGCGTGGCTCAGTGGTTAGAGTGTCAGCCTGTACACCAGACGGTCACAGGTTCGATTCCCGGTCAAGGGCCTGTGCCTGGGTTGCGGGTCCGATGCCCCCTCTGGTCCCCGGGCCAGTTGGGTACATGTGGGAGGCAACCAATCCAGGTGCCTGTCACGTGGATGTTTTTTTCTCTCTCTCTTCCCCCCCCTCTCTCCCTCCACTCTAAAAATCAATGGAAAAAATACTCTCACTCCTCAAGTGAGGATTAAGAATTTTTATTTTATTTTATATTTTTATTGATCTTTAGAGGGAGAGGAAGGGAGAGGGAGAGAGAAAGAGAGAAACATGGATGTGAGAGCAAAACATGAATCGGCTGCCCCCTGCACGCCCTGGACTGGGGATCGAGTCCACCACCCAGACAGGTGCCCTGACCGGGAACTGAACCAGTGACCTTTCTGTGTAGGGGACGGTGCCCGACCCACTGAGCCACACCAGCCAGGGCAATGACCTTGTCTTTTTAAAGAGAAGTGAAAACTGAAAACATGAGCAGAGGCATCAAGGAGTGGGCCAATAGTTCCTACTCTTTAGCATGCAGATCACTCCGCTAGGGGAGGGCCTGTCAGCTAATGGCTCCTACAGAAATGAACTTGACCTTGTCAACCTGCTCCGGAATATTTCTGGATCCACGCTGTGGCCCCGACAGTGAAATAAGAAGGAAGACTTCCTACAGCCATCCAATTCCAGCAGCTCTTTCCTCTCACAAAATTTCCCTTTTTCTTTAAATTTTTAAAAAACTGTCCCTGCCGCCCGACCAGCGTGGCTCAGGAGCGAGTGTTGACCTATGCTTTGATTCCCGGTCAGGGCACATGCCCGGGTTGTGGGCTCGATCCCCAGTAGGGGGTGTGCAGGAGGCAGCTGATCCATGATTCTCTCTCCTCATTGATGTTTCTCTCTCTCTCTCTCCCTTTCCCTTCCTCTCTGAAATCAATAAAATATATATTTAGAAAACTGCCCCGGCTGAGCTCTATTCTTCAATTTTACTTTCTCATTCAAAGATTGGCATCAATGTCAAGATTCTCACAGCACCGACAGGCTGTAACTGGTATTGATGGTAAGTAAACTCAGCAACCGTTAAATGGCTGTCTACTTCTTTGTCCATGGTCCTATTTAATGCTATTTGCACTGCTCAGTGTTTCTTGAACAGAACACAGAAATTAACCAGGGGATGGCATTTGCGTTAACATAGTCTGACACGCCAGGAACGGTGCACCGAGGGACAGACCGCATGGCCACTGTCTTGGCCAGATGAACCGCTGATGAACGATCTATCTTGGGAACTTTGTGCAGCTTAGAAAAATAGAAAGTATGTCCAGAAAAAGAGACTCGATAAATTATTAGGTTGGATTAAGCCAGAAAAATAGTTTGTCCATTTCCGTGTGTGATGAACAGTTGCTAACAAACAAACAACAAAACAAAGGAAAAGAAACAACCGAGAGACAGGTTCACAGGGACGGCGCTGGCCCTGTCCAGCTGCCCTCCCACGGTCGCAGCGCTCACCCCTCCAGCAGGTTGCACCGCTCCATGCACTCCCGCTCGCGGCTGACGTTCTGGCAGGCCACGCAGTCCCCGGGCGCGGGGCCCCAGCAGCCCTCCAGCGGCGAGCACAGCCGGTTGCAGACTTGGCCTTGGGCCTCTGGGGAGACAGTGGGCACCGCAGTCAGGGGAAGAGGAGAGGGACGGCTGGGACAGCGCCCCCAGTGAGGTGCCGGGGTCTTCCGCTGACGCACACGCCGGGGCCCTGAAAGAAGCCAGGACCCAGAACAGCCCCCCAGAGGCCGACTGTGAGGTGCCTTTTCCCTTCGGGGTGCCCAGGACGCCACACTGGGCCTGGCGGGGTTTGCGGATTAACGTCACAGCGAGGGTGACAGTGGGAAGGTGTGCTGTGCTCGATTCCTTGGGCTAGGGAGGCACCGCGCCCAGGGTCTACACTCGGGATTGCACTTCATTCTCTCCGGAGCAGGACGCTGTGGCAATCGCTACCGCCCCCATGGCGTGGATGAGGACGCCGGAGCCCAGAGATGGGGAGGAAGTGGATGAAGGCCTCGGTGCCTGGAAGGACCGGGGCCAGGATGTGGAGGCAGGTCTGCTTCCAGGGGCTGGCTCTCGGCACAGGGGCCGCCAGCTGCCTGGCTTCACAGGCTGGCGATGGCTCTGACGCAGGTAGGAGACGCCACAGTGAAAGGTTCCTTCCACGGCGTGCACACGGGCGCATGCGTTTGTGTGCATGTGTGTGCATTAGCTAGAGCTATCAGAGACTGAAATGAGCAGGGGGACCGATAGCTAAAATGTAATCTAATCGACACTAAGCTTACTCCTGTGCATTGCAAACAACTGACAGCCCGAATCTCAAGGCCAGCGTCTCCTGCGAAAGGAGGATGCACCAGAAGCGATCCTGCTGGGCGCCAGGTGGCAGCGCCGCCATCGGGAGCACAGGGAGCCCCTCTCTGGCTGCGTCAGGGGGAAGGGAGGCGTTCGCGTGCTCGGGGGTGGCCCTGGGGACGTTCCACGTGAACACTCGGGGAGCAGCGGGCCCGCCCTCCGGCCGCGCGCCACTCACTGCAGACTCCGTTGTCCTTGTTGCCTTGGATCTTGGCTTTCTGACTCGCGGTCCCGAAGAGCTTTCTCCAGTTGATGGTGTCTGCGTAGCACAGGTTGCGGTTCCCCGAGATGATCACGTCCCCGTCACTGATCTCCTTGAGGGAGCGCAGCCCCAGGGACGTGATGTCCTGCAGCCCGACCACGGCGAGAGAGAAGCGGCCGCTGCGCCGGAGAGAAGGGAACCAGCCCCGTGAGACGCACAAAAACACGGCGTCGCTGAGCGACGTATTTGGGTTTCCTGGGCCCTTTTAGATTCACGCCCCCCCCCCCCCCCCCGCCGCCCCCCATGACCATTGGTCCCACTGCGCAAGGTTCGTATTGCAACTTGAAATCTGCAAGTGGCCCGGCCGGCGTGGCTCAGCGGTTGAGGGTCAGCCTGTGAGCCAGGAGGTCACGGTTCGATTCCTGGCCAAGGAAGGGCACACGCCGGGGTTGTGGGCTCCATCCCCAGGAGGGAGCGTGCAGGGGGCAGCCGATCCGTGATTCTCTCTCATCATGGATGTTCCTATCTCTCTCTCCCTCTCCCTCCTCCCTGACATCAATGAAAAACATATTAATAAAAAAAAATCTGCAAGTGTTTCCTTGTGAGTTCCTCCAGGAAAAAGCTAGTTTCCTGGCTGCTGAGTCTCTTCAATCCCAGGGGCGAGCCAGGGGCTGAAGGAAGGTCTCAATGCCATTATTTACTCGCTGCCTGTTTACTCTGCCTGGGCATTGAGGTGTTCTAGCCTCTCAAACATCCAAATAGACTTCAAAAGCCACAGGTTTATTTCCCATCCATCTACCCAGCCATGCAGCCGCTGAACAAACACGTGAGGTGACATGTGTCTAATTCTATGTAGGCCGTGTGTACATTTCCTGCTCTCAGGACGGCGCCCCTTTTTTCTAGTGGGGATACAACCACAGGAGATGCTGTTTCCCCAGCACCTGAGTCTGGTGGTAGTGGGGGCAAAGGGCAGGGGCCCTGAACACGCCTGGGGAAGGCTGCGCAGGAGGGGGCCTCCCGGAAGAGGTGATGCCCGATGGGGCGGACCTGGGAGCAGGTGCACCCAGCACTGTGCCGGTCCATCAGGGCGATGAAGAGCCCTCAGGGGGCCGGTGAAGGGACTCAGGTGGGAGGGCGGGAAGCCCAGGGCCAGCTGGAGAAGCAGGAAAGCAAGAAGGCGTGTGGCAGGTGCGGAGAGCCACAGGCCGCTACAGGGGCAGAAAGGTGGCGGCAGGGAGGCCGGAGAGGGGCCTGGGGAGGGGGCGGGGCTAGAGCACAGAAGACCTGACACCACAGAGGAGCTCGGGGTGTCTGCGATGACGGGGAACCACAGGAAGGAGGTCTGCACTCCCTGTCCCCACGGCCCGTGAGCGTCCTGAATTGCAACCCTTCCTCTGGTCTCCCATCAGCGGTGAACAAGCCGGGCTCCTCCTGGTGGGGGGAGGGGGGTGGTGTCCTAGGTTCTCCATTGTTACTGTTCCCACTGACCGTGGACATTCAGTGTTGCTTTGTGTTGGTTTCAGGTGTCCAGCACGTGGTTAGATAATCGCATACTTGCAGCACCCGCCTGGCACCACCCACCGTTCCAACACCACCGACTCTATTCCCTGTGCTGCACGTTACATCCTTCGATCTCTCCCATCACGAGGACACGTCAGCCCTTGTACACAAAGCCTGCGCGGTCCTTCTCCAGCGTGCCCAGGCCGTGACCGGTAAGGAAAGATGGGGACTGTGATAGACACACCTGCAGGGACTAAGGAGACATAGCAACCAAATGCAAGGTGGGCCCTGGCTGGCGTGCCCAGTGGTTAGAGCACGGGCCCATGCACCGAAGGGTCGTGGGTTCGATTCCCAGTCAAGGGCGCGTGCCGAGGTTGTAGGTTCCATCCCTGGCCTGGGTGGGGACACATGTGAGAGGTAACCAATTGATGTGTCTCTCTCACATTAATGTCTCTCTCTCTCTCTCTTTCCCTCTCTCTCTCTCCCCCCTCCCTCCTTTCTGCTCTCTTAAAAAAAAAATCAATGGAAAAGTCTGACTGGGTGAGGATTAACAACAAAAAAGGCAGGATGAAGACCGGATCAGGCACGGAAACAGAAGGCGTTCACGGAGCAGCCGGCGAGCCCCGAATAATGTGTCGCTTTGTTAACGGCACGGGGACCATGCTGACTTCACTGGGACACCAGCACCGCCCGCGAGATGCCAGCCCAGGAGAGAGAGGGTGGAGGGCAGCAAGGCCCTACAGCATCGCGGCCATACTCTGTGCGTCTTATTTCAAAACACGCCCGGCGGCTGCCGGGCCGACACTCACTGCTGCTTGGTCCGGCCCCGGATGATCTCCAGGTTCCGGAAGGCGTGCAGGTCCGTCCTGTTCTCGGGCCAGGCCTGGATCAGCAGGAACCCTGCGGGCGGGCGGGAGGCAGGGCGCTCAGGAACCGCCTTCCCGGCCGAGGGCGAGAACAGGGTTCCCGGAGCCCGCGGCACGAGCAGGACACGGGGCGCTGGATCCGCTTCCCCTCCCGTCCTCCCGGAGCTGCACCCACGGGTGCCGGTGCCGGCCTCGCCCGCCTGCCTCCCCCCAGCCCTGCCCGCCCCGCCCAGCCCGCCCACCCGTGCTGTCCCGAGGGCGCAGCCCCACCTGTGATCTCCTTCACGGTTTTCAGGTTGTCCAGCTCCCTCGGGTCCAGGGGCGGCGTGTGGGTGAAGGAGTCCCTGGAACAAAAGGGACAAAGGTCACTCCTCACCCCTGCCTGCCTGTGGCGGGAGCAGGGCTGTGGCCAGCGGCCCGCCCGGACTCACCCCTCAGAGGCAGCCCCTGCCCCGACTCACCCCTTGAAGGTGACCCCTTGCCCCCGACTCACCCCTAGAAGGTGGCCCCCGCCCCCCGACTCACCCTTCAGAGGCTCCCCCCTCCACTCACCCCTCAGAGGCAGCCCTGCCCCCTGACTCACCCCTAGAAGGTGGCCCCCGCCCCCCGACTCACCCCTTGAAGGCCACGGGCAGGATGTGCAGGTCCCCGCTGATGGTGGTGCAGTTGCGGAAGTGCCTGATGTTGGTGGCGTTGATGGACAGGGTGTCTCTAAACTTCCCGATCCCGATCCCGTTGCACACTGTGGAGAGAGGGACACGCAATCCTGTTCATGCCTGGGGACCTGAGCAGGCGGGGGGCCCAGGCGGAGGGGCGGGGTGGGAGCAAAGCCATGAGACTGTCACTGCCCAACCAGCGCCCATTCACTCAACACACACTGATGGAGGCCCGGAGCCGCGGCGGGTTCCAGGGACCGAGGTTGGAGAAGGACACGCGGTCGCCGTCCTCACTGGATGATGTCCCCTCCTCAGTGTCTCCCACGGGGACCAGGGCCTAACGGCAGGGGATCCCCTTGCCCTCCTTTGTCAGCGCTGACCTGTGTGGGGCTCCCATTGGTACCCTAACCACACCTCCGCCTTCCTACCACCCTGAGCTGGCTGTGGCCTTGTCTTCCATCTTAGAGAAAACACACACACGGTTTTTTAAATCAAAAAGCAAGATGCAGTCCAGCCAGTGTGGCTCAGTGGTTGAGCATTGACCTATGAACCCAGGAGGTCACGGTTCAATTTCTGGTCAGGGCACATGCCCGGGTTGTGGGCTCCATCCCCAGTGTGGGGCGTGCAGGAGGCAGCTAATTAATGATTCTCTGTCCTCATTGATGTTTCTATCTCTCTCTCCCCCTCTCTCTTCCTCTCTGAAATCAATAAAAAAAAAAATAATAAAAAAGATCAGTGAGTTTGTGCGCGGGGCCCATGGATGCCTCCTGTACAATGATGGCACTTTCGGGGGGTGTGTGTGAAAATTTACAGAATAAAAGACAAAGTAGGGGGTCAGCAGGGATAGGTTGGCCTGGAGGGTACTCCAGGGACAGGACACGGAATAAAGGAAGGAAGGGATTGCTGAGCCGGAGAGAGAGTCACCGGAACCTCTCCCAGTGCCGCCGAGGAACCTGGTGGGGCGGGGGCACCCAGCCCAGGACCGGGGAGGCCGTGTCCCCACGCCGCGCCCACGCGGGCTCCTACCTTTGCGACAAGGCCCTTCGCACTTCTTGCACTTGCGGACGCCGTCTTCCTCCACCTCATGGCTGTCGGAGCTGCAGGCCCGCACGCAGGAGCCGTGGTCGGTCACCACGTAGTTCCCTGTGGCGGGGGGGGGGGGGGGGGGGGGCGAGGCAGGTGTGAACTCGGCGCCAGGTGTCTCTGGGGTCGTGTCCTCCTGAATTGCGGCCGATGACAGGGCCCGTCATCCTCTCATTTTGTTTATTTTAAGGACAAAGAAGGGAAGGCTGCAGACTGAAAAGGGATCGCGCTCAAGAGCTTTCATCGCGTCCCAGGCCCTGATGGTAAACAGATCCTCCTCCCAGGTGGAGCAGATGTGCGGGAGCCGCTCCCCCCAGGCTTAGAGCTCTCTTTCCCGCTCTTTTTTTTTTTAGGTTTTACCTCCAGGACTTATGATCAAAACTTGAATCTTTATTAAAAATATGTGAGCCCAGCTGGTGTGACCCAGAGGTTGAGCGTCGACCTATGAACCAGGAGGTCAGGGTTCTATTCCGGTCAGGGCACAGGCCCGGGTTGTGGGCTCGATCCCCAGTGTGGGGCGTGCAGGAGGCAGCCGGTCCATGATTCTCTCTCATCACTGATGTTTCTCTCTCTCTATCCCTCTCCCTTCCTCTCTGAAATCAGTAAAACTATATTTAAAAAAATACACGAGCCTGAACAACGACTCCGCTCCCCTCAACGCGGCCCCGAGGCTGGGTTTACTCCGGGGCTGTGGCCTGCCTCGCGGCCTGTGCCTGGCGGGGCCTCGGCAGCTGGTCCGGCTCCTCCGTCCTCTCCTGGCCCCTCGCCTCATGGTGCACATGGGGCTCGTGTCCACACAGACGCCATTCTCTCCAGGGGCCTCCGCCTGCTTGGGCCCCAAGCCGACCTCACACACCTCCCGTGCTGCTCCTTCTCCTGGGACGCGCCTGCTGCGTCCGGGGCTCTGTGCTTCCTCTGGGTTGTCACCCCCTCGCTGGCCCTCTCTCAGGACCACGTCTGCCACATCGGGACGAGGACTTCCTCATCCCGTCACTCCCTGCCCGTGGCCATCCCTCCATCCCTGTCATTTTCTTCTGCCCAGAAGGTGAACATTCTCATCCCCGCAACCTGCAGAGCTCTCCTTCTGCCGCTGCTTGTAGACGCTTCTCCTCGCTCCCTCTCCCCTGGGAAGTCAAGGCCGGTCCTAAGCGCGTTAACTAGACAACCCTGTGCTTCCGCGATGCGGCCGGGGCTGCTGTCACCACTTCCTAGAGCAGCGGACCAGTCGCTGCATATGCAAATGAGCAAAACCCAGCGAGGGCAACAAAACAGCAGGTGACAGTGCCCCCAAGGGCCCAGGCCCCCTCTATCCACTGAGCAAAGGCAGCTCTGACACCCCCTGCTGGGGCCTATCACACACCTCCCTCCTGGGTGCAGGAGCCCAGTGGCCTTGGGGTTAGGCTCACCAGACAGCTCACTACCCTGGGCCTCAGTTCCAGGGGCAGCCCAACACCTGCGGCAGCGACCTACCCATCCCCTGCGGCATGACCTACCCTCACCTGACCTACCCTCACCTGCGGCATGACCTACCCTCACCCGCGGCATGACCTACCCTCACCCGCGGCATGACCTACCCTCACCTGCGGCATGACCTACCCTCACCTGACCTACCCTCACCCGCAGCATGACCTGCCCTCACTTGCGGCATGACCTGCCCCGTCACCTGCGGCAGCGACCTACCCAGTCACCTGCGGCAGCGACCTACCCATCCCCTGCGGCATGACCTACCCTCACCTGCGGCAGCGACCTACCCATCCCCTGCGGCATGACCTACCCTCACCTGCGGCATGACCTACCCTCACCTGCGGCATGACCTGCCCTCACCTGCGGCATGACCTACCCTCACCTGCGGCATGACCTACCCTCACCTGCGGCATGACCTATCCATCACCCGCATTCGGATGGGCCCTGGCCACATGCCTGACAATGAGGCACACGCCGATCAGACACTGCCTGAGCCGGGGACTCGGGGATCCCGTAGGAGGCGCAGGGAAACGGATGCTGGAGCCTGAAAGGGCGTGGCAGGCGAGGACTCACGGGGACACTTCTTCACACAGGTGGCGCCGAAGCTGTATTTGCCGTCGGGGTTGACGTCCATCTGGTAGGTGGTGGGGTTGTACAGCATGAGCGGCGGGCAGGTGTCCTTGCAGGTGGCGCCGTCCCGGAACCGGCGGCAGACCTGCGAGAGGCATGGACACGGGACATCGGAGGAGCCGCCTCGCTGCCCCGGACCTCGGACCGGGTCATGTTACATGGGCGACCACCTTGGGCCTAAAGGACACTGCTTCCCAGAGCGCTGTGAGCAGACAGCGAGGGAGCAGAGGCTGACAGTGAGGAACAGTGTTAGCGTCCGTGTCACTATGGCAGCTTTTCTGCCAATAGCAAGCCCTCCTGCTCTGGATGCACAAAACCCATGGCTTGGTCTCCTCCTGGGACACTGGGCTTCTGCCTGAATCAGCGCTTCCCAGATCTCGTTCTCCCTCCCTCCCTCTCTCTCTCTCTCTCTCTGCCTCTCACTTTGAAGCCTTTCATTTTTGCTGGCCGGCGCAGGTGAGCGGAGCAGGCCGTTGGGTTCTGTCCGGAGGCCTCGGTTACGCTCCGGTGCTCGTGTAGAGCGGACGACCCAGCGCCGTGCGCGGCACAGCCGGAGAGACCGTCCTCTCAGGAGCGTGGCTTTTCTGAAACACGTGTCCCGACTGCGAGCCTTATGATCGTGGGGAGAGGAAATGCACGTCTCCTTTAGTGGGCAGAACGACACAGAGCTCGCACGCTGGGCGGGAACCTCGAGGGTGTTCTGCTCACACTCCATTCACGCCGGCTGCCTTTACAGAGGACACTGCGGGTGCGGCTCAGGGGTACTGGCCGCCGCAGGGGCCCTCGCCTGGCAGCGTGCCACCTGCAAGGACCAGGCCAAACGGGGCGCTGCCTCGCAGCTCCCTCCGCTCCCGCTGTCGCTGACTGCAGGGCTCACACCAGCCTGGGGCTCAGGACTTCCAAGGTGCTCACCCTCAGGGGCAGCTGCATGGGCCCCTCACCCCCCGGGCAACACGGATTTCGTTAGGGCTTCCTGCAGTCCCGGGACAGACGGGAGCACCCCAAGACCCCCTGCGTGGGGTGCCGGCAACCTCTGAGCCGTGGTGGGAAGAGCAGAGCCCGCGGGGCCCCGGGCCCCCTCTAAGTCTCTGCGGCTCATTCTCCTTAACGATAAACAACACGCATTTAGTCCTCGGTGCTCGTCCTATGCCTGGGGCCTCGTGCGAACGCCACATGTTCTATGTCCCGTGGACCATTTAACAGAGCGGCACTCTACCCGCCACCGTCAGCCGAGGAGACCGGAGCACAGAGGTCACAGCCGCGGCCCAAGGTCACAGAGGGAGGGGGGAGGCAGGATGATGACAGAGGCTCCGGTCCCAGGAAGGGCGGCGTCCTCGCCCGCTACCACAGACGGTAATCCACACACCGCAGCCACGGAAACCACCCACGGGGGCTGGGTGGGGGGCAGTGCCCGGGAGGCTGGGGGCAGCGGGCCTTACCAGGCAGTCGCTCTCGCGGGGCCCCGTGCAGCCGGCGGCACACTGGTTGTGGCAGCAGTCACTCGGAGACTTGCCCCGGCAGCGGCCGGAGCACTGCTGGGCGCAGATGGTCTTGGTCACTGAAAAGGAGCACAGGTTGGTGAGCCGGGAGCGGGGGGGGGGGCGGGGGGGGGCGGGGGCGCCCCCAGGGACACCCTGGAGCAATCGCACACGGGGGGGGGGGTGCGGGGGTGTGGGGTGTGGGAAGTGATTGGGGAGGGACCTCGTTCAAGCTCCCGGACACCCCCGTTCTGCCAGGCTAAACCCAGTCGTGACCGTTCTGACGGTGCCTCAGTCTCCCTTATTTTTTGTTGTTGCTGCTACTCTTCACCCAAGGATAGTTTTCCATGGATTTTTAGAGAGAGTGGGAGAGACAGAGAGAGAAACATCGATGTGACGATGTGAGAGAGACGCATCAATCGGTTGCCTCCTGCACGCCCCTGACCACGGCTGGGGAGTGAGCCTGCAACTGAGGTACGACGTGCCCTTGACTGGAATCGAACCCAGGACCCTTCAGTGCATGGACTGACGCTCTATCTACTGAGCCACACCAGCCAGGGCTTCCTGCTTGCTTTTAATCACTGGGGAGAACTGACCAGGTGAAGTCTAGACCTCTAGAGCCGCTGAGCCAGTGGTTCCCAACCTTCTGGCCCTTTAATACAGTTCCTCATGTTGTGACCCAACCATACAATTATTTTCGTTGCTACTTCATAACTGTAATGTTGCTACTGTGGTGAATCGTCATGTAAATATCTGATATGCAGGATGGTCTTAGGTGACCCCTGTGAAAGGGTCGTTCGACTGCCAAAGGGGTCGCGACCCACAGGTTGAGAACCGCTGCGCTAAGCCATTAGCCACTCGTTGGAACCGAGCTTCTGGTGGCACCAGCGCACATGCAAGTGACCGAAAAGACAGCCAGGGAGCCGTGTGGAAGGATGTAAGACTAGTCACGGTCAGACGGTCTGTGAAGGACGGACGGCCAGGAGGTAGGTGACAGGTCCCCAGACCCCTGGTCATCGGTGCTCCTACACTCGGAGCCCACAGAAAACCCTCCTGAGAAAGTCGCTCGGACTTCTCGGTAGGTGGGTCCCAGAGCCGGGGGTGGGGGGGTGGGGGGGAGAGGGCAGGCCGATCAGCCTCCTGTTCCCAGGAAGCGCCGCCTGGCACTGCTCCCAGGGGATGACTGGCGCCGGCGGCTGACTTTCGCTCATTTATGGCCGCCTGGCCCACATGCCCACAACAGCCGGCACCGGGTTCCCCGCGGGAGGTTGGCAGGATTGGTGTTCACTGGGCTGCTCACGTCTGGCCTTACGACCAAGAGTGACTTATAGGTCTGGCCGGTGTGGCTCAGTGGTTGAATATCAACCTGTGAACCGGGAGGTCACAGTTCAATTCCTGGGCAGGGCACATGCCTGGGTTGTGGGCTCGATCCCCAGGGTGGGGTGTGCAGGAGGCAGCTGATCAATGATTCTCTTTCATCACTGATATTTCTCTCTCCCTCTCCCTTCCTCTCTGAAATAAGTAAAAACATATTTAAAAAATGGCAGAGGCATTACTGAAAAACAAAAACAAACAAAAGTACTGGCTTTGGGGCCTTCACACAAGTCTGGGGGGCGGAGGCGGCCGCACATTCGCCGCCCCACCCCCCCCCACCCCCACCCGCTCGCTCGGGGACTCACGTTGTTGGCAGTTCTCCTTGCCCGCAGCCCAGCAGCTTCCGCTGGGGCAGCTCGGGTCGCACTTCTGGCCTAGACAGAAACGGGAGAGTTAAACGCCATCTCAGCGAAGGGGCGATGAGAAGAGCGGGCGCCTTCCCCGGCCCAGAGCAGAGCAGCGGCCTAGACCAGTGGTCGGCAAACTGCGGCTCGCGAGCCACATGCGGCTCTTTGGCCCCTTGAGTGTGGCTCTTCCACAAAATACCGACTTCTGAGCATGGGCCACGAAGTTTCAATCGCACTCTATGTGCGCGCCTACACGTGGTATTTTGTGGAAAAGCCACACTCATGGGGCCAAAGAGCCGCATGTGGCTCACGAGCCGCAGTTTGCCAACCACAGGCCTAGACTCGAGGAGTAGCCGCCATGTTCCTGATGCTCTGCTGGCTGGTCTGGCTGGTCTGTGAGCAGGTGACTTACAAGGGAAGTAAGACGGCTGCACCTCGCACACCTCCATGTACACCCAGCCTTGACACGGAGGCAGTGTGGGCGCACGCAGGCCCGGACCCTGGGTTCAGTGAGCTCCGGGCCCTGTTTCACGCGGGCTCAGGCAGGAGCAGCCCCAGCTTCCCCCGCTCTGTTAGGGTCATCTACCCCGGGGGGGCAGGAGGTGGGGGGTGGGGGGTGGGGGGTGCTGGCTGCAGCCTCCCCCTGCCCCTCCTGAGTGACGGATGGTCAGCCCCAGGGAGGCGGGTTTGTAAGTGAAAGCTCCCGGACTCTTAGCCAGAGAGGGGGGCACAGAGTCCTCTCCACAGGGAGATGTCCACCGTGTGTATCGCTCTGTTCATCATCTACAGCCTCAGCTGTTCCCTCGCCAGCTACAGTCTCGAAAGTTTGCAGCTGATCAGTCAGTGCTCGTGGCTTTCACAGGCGACGGACAAGCACCCCACAGTGAGAGGGGCCTGCTCTTGTCAGGGGCGCTGTGTTTGGGTCAGCACCCAGGGATCCCAGGGATCTGAGGACCCTGCGTTCCAGCTGCGGGGAGAGGACCCCGCTGGGGTTCCCGCTGCGGCGAGAGCAGGCTGCTCACCGGCTCTGGTCATAGGACATTGGCCCTGCCGCCGTCTGTCCCTGCAGATCACACCCCCGGGGGCTCAGGTGCCCTGTCCCCCCAGCCAGCAGCAGCTTTGTCTCTGGAAGAACTCAGATCTCAGACAGAAGAGCTGGTCACCACACGACCACGACCCAGGACACCCGCTCCTGTGACTGACAGTTTTCACAGCTGCCCCCAGGGGCGGAGGGCATGAGCGCAATGCACCTGCTGCTTAGAGTCAGGGAGGATGGCCAGGCAGCACCCTGAACGCACAGGGCTGCACCCTGTGAGGGGAGAGGGAGGGACCCAGACAGACAGACTGAGGCAGGAGATCCAGACAGAGAGACGGAGGCAGAGAGATCCAGACAGACAGAAGGAGGCAGGAGATCCAGACAGATAGACGGAGGCAGGAAACCCAGACAGACAGACAGAGGCAGAGAGGCCAAGACAGACAGACGGAGGCAGGAAACCCAGACAGACAGACGGAGGCAGAGAGGCCAAGACAGACAGACGGAGGCAGGAGACCCAGACAGACAGATGGAGGCAGAGAGACCGAGAGAGAAGGAACCAGAGAGAAGAAAGAGCCAAAGTAACACACAAATGTCAAGGGTGATCATCGGTTATTTTTACTTTTATCTCTACCTTATTTTTCAAATTTCTATTATAAGCACGCAGCAGGTTTATAAAAGAAAAATACTTAAGTTGAAAATGCTTAAAGGCTTCTTTCTTTCTCCCCTCCCTCCCTCCCTCCCTCCCTTCCTTCCTTTTTGTTAACCCTCACCGGAGGATATTTTCCCATTGATTTTTAGGGAGAGTAGAAGAGAGAGAGAAAGACAGAGAGAAACATCGATGTGAGAGAGACACATCGATTGGTTGCCTCCTGTACTCGCCCTGGCCAGGACCTGGGCTGGGGAGGAGCCTGCAACCGAGGTACATGTCCTTGGCCAGAATCGAACCCGGGACCCTTTGGTCTGCAGGCTGGCGCTCTATCCACTGAGCCACACCGGCCAGGGCTGAAGGCATCTTCCTGTGACAGAGGAGACAGTGCCGACCGACCGGGGAGCTCACCGCCTGCCTCAGTGCTAGTCTGCCCCCAGCAGCCTCCCGGACGCGGGTCCTTTGCGTCCTGCGCTTTAAGGTGAAGGGACCTGCGCCTTAGCCGGCCTCCCTGCCGCCATCCCGGCCCCGCGTCCTTGCCCGGCCCAGAGCGGAGGCCGATGCGCCCGGCACACTCACAGCCGCTGGGCGGGTGGCTCGGAAAGTCCAGCGACATGTTGCTCACGAAGCTGCTGTCCACGATGTCGTGCCACTGGACGGTCTCCATGTTGCAGAGGGTGGGGTTGTTGTTGAAGCGCACGGCGCCCTGCAGGATTTCTGCGGGAGAGAGGACGGTGAGCCCCGCGCCGCCCCGTCTGAGCCCTCACGCAGTGTGCACGCGTTTCTTTCTTTTTATTTTGTTAACCCTCACCCGAGGATATTTTCCCATTGATTTTTAGAGAGAGTGGAAGGGAGAGGGAAAGACAGAGAGAAACATCGATGTGAGAGAAACATGTCGATTGGTTGCCTCCTGCACATGCCCCGATCAGGGCCCCGGCCGGGGAGGAGCCTGCAACCAAGGTACATGCCCTTGACCGAATCGAACCCGGGACAGTTTGGTCCGCAGGCCGATGCTCTTCCACGCTGCATCCTGCTGGACGGACACCAGCAAGCCAAGGAGACTCCCCGTGGAATTCCATGGCAGCAGGTGGACAATGAGTTGAGGCCCTGTCCGTGTGGCTCAGTGGTTAGATCTGTCATTTAGTAACTGCTACGTTTCATGTCCCTGCCACAGAGTGAGGGCATGACCACTGTTATCTTCAGTTTTTAAAAAACAAACTTCCCATCTCTCCTATCACCTTCCAGCTTCCTGTCAGAGGACCCTCACGCGTGACCAGCCACGGAAATTCAGTCCTCCCCTGTCACACCTTCCTTCCTCGGCCTGACTCAGACAACGTGACCCAGGAAACTGTCTCAAATATGCGTTGATTTTGTTGTTGTTGTTAATCCTCTTCCGAGGACACTTTTTTTTTCATTGATTTTTAGAGAGAGTGGAAGGGAGGGAGGGAGGGGAGAGAGAAAGAGAGAGAGAAACATTGATGTGAGAGAGACACGGTGATTGGTTGCCTCCTGCACACATCCCAACTGGGGTGGGGATTAAACCCACAATCCAGGTACGTTCCCTTGACCGGGAATCATACCTGAGACCCCTTGGTGTGCGGGGGTCTGACCACTGTGCACACCAGCCAGGCACAGGGTTGATTTTTAATGCATGTCCCTTACACCTGAGGCCAAGGTCACAAGACTGGCAGCTTATTCGCTCCCTAGGCACAGAAAGTCTGCTACACTCCCTTCTCCCAGAGCCTTCACCATTTCTAACTCTCCGGATGCTTTTCCGTGAACATGGGATAACCTGGCTACATCTCCCCTTCCCATTGCACCGTGTACCACCTTTTCAGTAACCTCCACCGGCTGTATCTCGCACATGAGTGGCACGGGATACAAGAGAAAAGCAGTTAGTTGCCTACAAGGGAGCGCCCATTCGACTGTCAGCTGATTTCTCAACAGAAACTATGCAGGCTAGAAGGGAGTGGCAAGAAATACTCAAAGTGATGAATAGCAAGAACCTACAACCAAGATTACTCTACCCAGCAAAGCTATCATTTAGAATCGAAGGTTAGATAAAGAGCTTCCCAGACAAGAAAAAGCTAAAGGAGTTCATCACCACCAAACCACTATTCCATGAAATGTTGAAGCGTATTCTTTCATAAGAGGAGGAAGAAGAAAAAAGATAAATATTTGAACAATAAAAACTTATCTATCAACAATTGAATCTAAAAATCAAAATAAAGGAACAAGAAATCTAATAAAGTAAACTGATGAATAAAATAGAATCAGAGGCATGGAAGCATGGAATAGACTGACGCATCTCAGAGGGAAAGAGGGAGGCGTGTGTGAAGAGATTAACCAAAGAAATTGTATGCATATATGCATTAGCTATGGACACAGACAACAGGGTGGCGAAGGCCTGGGGTGGGGCAGGAACCAGTGGAGAGAGGCAATGGTAGGGGGTTGGGAGGGAGACATCTGTAATACTCTCAATAATAAAGATTAAAAAACCCACATTTGTTGTGATGAATAAAGTCTTCCCTGAGTGAAATGAAGAAGGGCCAGGTGGGCTGTGTCCCATTTCTGCGCTAGGGCCCCCGGGCCGGCCGCTCACCCTGTAGGTTCCGCATGGGCAGCTCCCGCAGGCCGGTCTTGTTGGCGCCGTAGTTGGACAGGACGGACAAGGCGTGGGTGTTCTCGAAGAGCATGTTCCCCCGGATGATCTGCAGGTTCTCCAGGGGGATCTTCTCCACCACGTTGAGGGCAATGAGGACGTAGCCGGCCACCTCCTGGATGGTCTGAGGAGACAAATCGTGAAGCTGGCCTATCTCCTTCGAGGAGCTCAAGAGCGTGAGGTCTAACACGGGCCCAGGGAACCAGGACGCCCCTCTGAATGATGCACACGCGTGGTGACAGCCACAGAGCATGTGGGTGACTGCACGGAGGGCGTGGCAGGTGACGGGGGCACAGTCATTCCCACTTCGTGCCCCCTGAGCCCACTGACGGCAGGAAAGGACAACGTGATGACTCAGCAAAATGGTGACTCGCTTCCCTTGGCCTTCAACACACTCAGGTGAAGATGGGAATGGCTTTATTAATTTATCTTGCATCTGTCCTGCCTGCTTGCTCATGGAAAAAAAAAACACAGCAACCCGGAAGGAGGCCAATCACACCCAGAGTTCAACTGCTGGCTCCTGCTGGGTCTCTGGAGCCAAGCGAGAAACATGGGGACACTTGTGAAATGCGGTTAAACTCTTGGCGGCTGGAAATCAACCGTGGCGGGAGTGTTTACACCAAGGCAATGGGCAGATGCTACAAAGCAAGGCTTTTCAAAAAGTAAGAGCCAGTTCCCAGGGTGCCACGGCGGAAGCCACGGCGACAAGATACCTCTCGGTGTCTATGATGACCGTGGAGCGCCGGCCGGGCCTGTCCCTCTGGGGCGTCCTTTGGTGACCTGGCACTAGCTGGGAGAGTGGCCTCCTCATGCAACGTGCACCTCACGCTCCCTAGGACTCGGAACTGCCGTGGCCGAAGCCAACACGCGCCCAGGAGAATGCCGCCCGGGCCTGTGCCTGCCTCTCTCCACTCCTGTCCTGTCTGGGCGAGGCACCGAACTCAGGAACCAACCTTTAGGAAGGACAGGTCGTAGTCCCTCTGCATGTAGGTAATCTCCAAGTTCCCAAGGACCACCTCGCAGTTGTTGAGCATCCGCTGGAGGCTCAGGAAGTGGTCGTCGAACGTGCCCAGCTGGGTGAGCTTGTTGTTGGTGCCCTGGCAAACTGGGGGGGAAAAGAAGGCATCTCATGAAATGCCCAGGAAGGCACACAACTAAAATAAAACCACATTCACAAACGCCAACGGACTCTGTGTTCCAGCAACTCAGGACGTCAATTCTGATGGAGGCAGACGTGACAGCACAGGGTTAAGCTTTACAAGGTGCAGGGCAGCGGAAGGAAGAGCTCACTCCTACACGCAGGGACTCGTTCAAACGTGTTCAAAAGTCACGGGGACACAGACGAGATTCTATAAAAACCTCTTGGATGAGACAGTCGGTAAGAACCTCAGCAGGCCAAACAATACGCATCAGAGAGCGTATGAATAATGTGGTTACAACGTCGACTAATAACTGCATCGTGAACTTTTTACTTTGCCAAAAGAGAGCACGCCGCCTTCTGTGTGTCAAAGGATATTTACAAACGTAATTCACACCAGGCGACGTGTGCGGACCACCACGGGGTACAGCCGAGAATCGATGATGAGCGCGTCAAGGCGGGAGATCTAAGATCGTCTTCTAAGCGAATGCTCGGAGACTAAACCCAAGGTCTCATTAGATAAGGTTTAGTGAATAACGAAATGGAAACATACATTCAAAAACTGCCAGTGGGAAACCGACAGCGCTCCGTTCATCCGCCCTCCCTGGGGGCCCCGCCCACACAGGTGCGCTCCCCGGCCGGCCGGCCGGCACCGCCTCGGCGCACTCAGCTCCTTCGTTTGTGAAGCTACCAGACTTCATACCAGACAACATTTCCCATGAGGGGGAGACCCACTCCGCAGTCTGTATTTCAAAGCCAAGGAGAGGGTGATATGAAGTCACATTTACAAGCCCAGCTCTTTAAGGGACACGTTCAGGCAGGCGTAACAGAACAAAGGGGTTCGGGCCTTTGAAGCTGGGAGCTTTGAACCACAATCCCTCTGGACCAGAATGACCCGGCCTCGGTCTCTTGATGGAACAAAGTATAATCTTGGTCCACCTTTCACACCAAATATCTCATGTTATGGAATAAAGCAATGGGAACATTTAAATGTGAGGCCACGAAGCCAGTAAATGTATTAAAAAAAATAAAAATCACAGACCCGCTGGCAGATTTAAGACAAAACCACAGAGAGCGAGTGCCTGTTAATTCATCCAGGAGAACATTCTTGTTCGGCCACTGCCGCATGGTGTGCCCTTGCGGCACCGCCGGCTGCTCCAGATCGGGAGGCGCTCTCCTCCAATGCAGACCCAGGGACACCCCGTCTCCCAGGCTGCCAGGAGGCGGAACAGCAGGAAAGCTTGGAGCTCCTTCCCTTAGAGGGAACGACTGGGAATGTGCGGGATGTGACACGGGTGCATCGGACGGACGTGTGCCTGCCCCGGGCGCTGTCTGTTTCATGGGGAGCGACTGGGTCTGCAGATAGGCTTAGTCAAACGTGGAGTGTTAAGCAGAGTTACTTTGTAGAACCTTCATAAAGAAGAGGGAGAGAGAGAGAGAGAGAGCGAGAGAGAGAGCGATATGTTATACTTTAAAAATGTCCTTAAAATATGCATTTAGGACTAGGTGTTTAAGCAATTAATCCGAAGAGAGAAGAGATTCAATATGACTTCAGTGCTGTATGTTTGACGACCAACAGGTGTGCCCAGCCCCGTGTGCGCTATGCCTGGCTTTACCCCTCGCAAACGTGAGGGCAGATTCCACTGAGTCAAGAGCAGCAGGACCTACTCAGCACTAGTTTTCCTTCCTCAAATCTGGTGACGATTCGGAACCGCAGAGAAAAGCTGAAAGGACCGTACTGCGGACATGCTTCCGTTAGCATGTTGCTATGTTCCCCTCGTCACGTATCTACTCATCTTACTTTAAAAAAAAAAATGTTTTTACTGATTTTAGAGAGAGAGGATGAGAGAGGGAGAGAGTGATAGAAACGTCCATGATGAGAGAGAATCATTGATCAGCTGCCTCCTGCATGCCCTGCACTGGGGATCGAGCCACCAACCCGGGCCTGTGCCCTGACCGGGAATCGAACCGTGACCTCCCGGTTCATGGGTCGACGCTCACCAACTGACCACGCCGGCCGGGGCTGTCTTACTTTCGATGCATTTAAAAGGGGCAGATATCGGTACGCGTCACCCCACGGCCACCGCTTCTGGTTCAATGGCTGTTTCCTCTGCTGTTGGCGGAACATGCAGAGGAAAGTGTGACCTAATCTCTCTGCAGCACCTGGCGAGTTTCCACAAATGCACACGTGCGCACACGCGTGTCACCCACACTCCTCTCACACGAGAGGACACACCATCACCCTAGTGAGCCCTGCATGCCCCTCCCGCGGATCCCTGCCCCCCAGCCTTGCGGGCTTCAGGGCTCGGCACTAGCGGGAGGGCGCCACGCTGTCCCTGTGGGGAGGCGCCCTCCGGAGGGCAGCCAGGCTTCTGGGGGTCCCCACGGCGAGGCCTGGCATCTGCTCAGCCCTGAGCGGCGGGCTCAGGCAAGGGCTTGTGGGAAACTGTCTGCTGTTATCCTTGGACACCGAGGGCTGGCCCACAGCCTGGCCATGTTTTTTCTCGAGCCCTACACCTTATCGTAACCGAGAATAAAACAAAATGCCCCTCCTGTGTGTGTGTGTTGGGGGGGGGTGGGGGGCGGAGCCTGCCCCTCCCCCGTGGCATTAGGGGGTCGGCACCCCTCTTTGCCCACAAGCCCGGGCAAGACATTCAAACCAGTTTCTTCAAGTTTCCCCCAACCCACTTAGACGCTTGGAAGTGCCTGAGTAACCGTGTAATTGCTTTAATTTGTTGTTTTCTCGACGCCACATTAATGGCTGCCCGGGCGGCTGAGCCCTCGTAAGCCCCTCCCTCGGCCTCCTGAGCTGTCTCGGCCCGTTTTCCACGGAGCGCCTCGTTCTGAAGCAGAAACCACGTTTTTCTTATTTCTTCCACATTTTCTTCATTTCTCGAATCTGCTATAGTAACCAGATATGACTTTGTAATAACAAGTAACTGAGGATACAATGTACGAAAATCTGCGGTGCACGAGAGAAGAAGGTGGGTGTGTTAATAAAATACACTTTTTTAAAGAAAAAAATGGAGAAGCCACCACGCCCACGCACACGCACAACTACTGAGATCCTCCACGTTTTCCGTGATTCATGTTAGGAGGCTTCGTGAAACTGCTTTAACAACGAGAAACAATCGGTGAACAATGCAGAACCACCTGCAGACTGTGAGAAGGCAAGCGACGACGCTGCGATTCGTTCCTCGCACTATTTCTCAGAACAGGTGCATAGGGTGGCTCTTGGGAGACACCGGGCATCGTACGGTGACGGTTTCCAGATCTATAAATACATTTTTAAACTTCGGGGACCACAGAGTACATTTACCCACAGAGAAATGTTACAAAGCATGATTATAGTACCAGACTCGCCTATGAAGATTGGTAATAATGGGAACGTAGGAAAATTACGGCTGACTCACATGCAATAACAATTAGGAAAACAGTGGAAGCAAGCACAGAGCAGCACCGACATGTTCGCTGCTCGCTGAACCAAAGGCTTTGGCATGTGGGGGAAGTCTCACTAGAGTGGCGACGATTTTTCTTGATTTTCCAAAACTTTCTCTTTTGTCCACAGTTCCTTGCTGGTCATATTCGGGTTCATGACGAATAATTACCTCGCGGCTTGTAGGCATCCAAAGAGCGTTGACTTTGAATCTGCACGGCAACCAGGAAATGCTCAGGGGACACTCAGAAGTCCTCTCCAACAGCCGGTCACCCGCCCTGTGCACCTGCCCCCGGGCAGCACCTGCCACGCACGCTGTGGCACGGCCAACACACTGCACACCGAGGGACCCTAATAAGTTAGCGAGCAGAAGACTTTAGATCAGTGGTTCTCAACCTCCCTCATGCCGCGACCCTTTAATACAGCTCCTCATGTTGTGGTGACCCCCAACCATAAAATTATTTTCGTTGCTACTTCATAACTGTAATGTTGCTACTGTTATGAATCGTAATGTAAATATCTGATATGCAGGATGTATTTTCATTGTTCACGACCCACAGGTTGAGAACCGCTGTTTTAGAATAACATCTTTCATTTTTGATGTGATGAAGAGAACACAACACTGGTAGGTCTCCATCCCCAGGATTCTCTTCAGAGCCAGTAAAACAATCCCAAGATGCCTGACCGGCGTGGCTCAGTGGTTGAGCTTCAATCTATGAACCAGGAGGTCACGGTTGGATTCCCGGTCAGGGCATATGCCTGGGTTGTGGGCTCCATCCCCAGTGTGTCCCTCCCCAGCTCGCCCACTGCCTCGTGTGTGCGCCAGAGGCACCACGGCCCGTGGCGGCGTCGGGGTGGCTGTGGCCTCGAGGCCGGTGCGTCCCGCTGCCCGGTGGCCCCGGGGGCTGTCTGTGCTGCTCACTCCTCACCCACGAGACACAGTCAGACAACAGAACGGCCGTGGCCGGGACGGCATCGGAAGCAGCGCTGCCGGAAGGAGCACCCAGGCCCTTTGGGAGAGGCCTTTATCCATGAAGTAGCCGCAGGCACCCTCAGCCACGCAAGAGACATGCTCAAGGAACATGGGACGGGGACTCCCTGCTGGTTACCAGGCAACGGACCGGCTCCCCCCGAGGGAGGACCACGCTGCCTGGAGGCCGGGCCGCTGGGAGATGCTAGCACGGCCTCCTGCCGCCCCCCGCCCACCCCCAGGAAACAGCTGCCTTCCCTGTCCTCGCTCCCCTCCCTGGGCCACCGCTGTGCCCCCATGTGGGTACCGGGGGCCCCTCCTGCCCGGTGGCCGGTACCCACAGGAGTCCCTCCCCAGCCGTGAGCACCCTCCGGAGAGGGTGAGTCATGTGCCAGGAAGCCAGGCTTTCCAGCAGCCGGGGGCGAGGCCTGGCTGGCGGCGTTTCCCTGCGGCAGACGCGGCCCGGTTCCGCCCCCTCCCGAGATGGCTGACGTGTTCTTTACAAGTTTTCTTCTGTGATTAACCATCTTTTAAAAAACCTCTCTCTCTCACGCACACTTGTGTTTGCTTCTTTTTTTTTTTTTTTGGTATTCCTCACCCAAGGAGATTTTTCCCACTGAGTTTTAGAGAGAGTGGAAGGGATGGGGAGAGACCGAGCGAGAAGCATCGATGGGAAAGAGACAGCATGCGCCCCGGCCGGGGCTGGGGATGGAGCCTGCACCCGAGGTACGTGCCCTCGACCGGAATCGAACCCTCGGCCCTTCAGTCTGAGGGCTGATGCTCTAACCACTGGGCAACACGGCCGGGCACACCTCAGCTTTGTGGACTCTGGAACCATCAGCAAACTGAGTGGCCCCTGCCAGCGACCAGTGGCCGTGGCTCAGGGGCTGGAGGAGAACGTGGCTCCCCCACCATCAGGCACCATCTCCATCACGGGGGTCTCTTCCCACTTTGTCCATGACGCAGGGGCCCCTGGGGAGGACCCGGGGGTGGGCGGTGGAGACTCTGGTTAAGGCCAATGGCACGTGGCCGACCCCCAATCAATGCCATGTGACTCCAGTCCGCGGGGCCTGGCCAGGTTCCCGGCGGGATGAGCCGCTTCCTACCCCTGGCGCCCGAGGCTGCCCTCTGCCCTCCGCCCTCTGCCCTCCGCTCCCTCCGCTGTGTGCGGCCTGGCGGGCGGCCTGCGCTCGGGCCCCGCGGGAGGGGCAGCTGGAGCCGGCCACGGCCACCTGGCCCGCCTGGTCACAGGGGCGGCCGGGCTCCGAGGACGGCGTGTGGGCCGTGTCCTCCGGCCGCCCCTGGGCACGGGGAGGAGGCCGCAGCCCCGGGGCCTTCAGAGCAGCCCCTGCAGAAGCTGCTCCAGCCCCCGAGCAGCCCCTCCACCCGGCCCTGCGGTGGTTCCCTAAGTGGGGCTGGGGCTGTGGGCGGTGTGTCTGCACGTGTTTTTGTCTGATGCTCGTTTTGAAATGGACATTTTGTTTCCGCTTACTCCTCCTTAAGTATCTCCTCAAGTGGCTTTTCCAAGGGGAAAGCAAGCGGCAGCTCCCAGTCCTCCCGGGCCTGGGCGAGGCCGGACCCGACCCTCTCCCGGGTCAGCTCTGCAAGCACAGCCGCCTCCCGGGCTCGCTGAGCAGGAACACGGACTCGAAAGCCACCAGCAGCCGCCAGGGGAGCGGGCCCAAGCCAAACCCGGCCCCGGGACTCTTCATTAGGCTCAGACACGACTGTCTCTAGAACACGTGAGCCCTCACGGGGAGCGCCAGCCACTAAAAGCAACCGTTCTCCCGGCCCGTGGCGCAGTGGCTGAGCGTCGACCTACGAACCAGGAGGTCACAGTTCGATTCCCGGTACATGCAAGGGTTGCAGGCTCGATGCCCAGTGTGGGCTGTGCAGGAGGCAGCCGATCAGTGTTGCACTCTCACATCAATGTTGCTCTTTCTCTCTCCCCCTGTTCCTTCCTCTTAAATCAATAATGATAATAATAATAATAATAAAGAGTAATATGCTAATTAGACCGGACATCCTTCCGGATGTCCTTCTGGACGACCTTCCAGACGAAGCCGGGGCTGCGAGGGAAGCCCAGGTCCCGGGTGCCAGAGGGAAGCCGGTGCCGGCAGCCGGGGGAAGGAAGGCCTACGCTTGCATGAATTTCGTGCATTGGGCCTCTAGTATGTATATAAAAGCAACAGTTCTCATAGGCAGCCACTTGCTATCAGGCGGGTCCCCTGCCTGGAGAAAGAAGAGACGGTGCTGCCAGCCAGCACGGCCTCTCATCGCCACAGGTCTCCGTCCAGGAAACAGGGCCCGCAGTCTCGTTTCCGACGACCCAGAGCAGGCCGGGCAGACCTCTGAAAAGAGCAGGGACTAGCCCTGGCCGGTGCGGCCCAGTGGGTGGAGCACCGTCCCATGCACCACAAGGTCCCTGGTTCCATTCCTGGTTAGGAGTGGCTTTGTGTGCAGGGTGCTGCCGCTCTGCTCGGCATCTTTACTGTTAGGACTGAACACACAACCCCACGTGTCCCACTACCTCCTGGCTTTCCACGCCCGGGAGATGGTTGTCAGGCCGGCTTGTCCGTCCCGAGGGACTGAGCGTTTTGATCTTGCTCAGAGGGTCTGGCACGGCCCACGCTGTGTCGACAGCTCCGTCACGGAACCCTTCCTCGCCTTGATCTGAAGCTGGCCCACGGCTTGTGTCCTCTGGCTTAACACGGAGGCATCCCACTTCTCCTCCACCTCACAGCCTGCAGGCCCCTGCCCCCCAGGCTGTCCTCCAGCCCTTCTCCCGTCCACGCTCCTGGGGAGGCCGTGCAGTGGCCTCCTGCACAGCCACGCCCCCCAGAAAGACCCTGTGCGGCTCCTCTGCCCAGCTTCCTCTCGGGGTTCGCCTTCGCTCCCGCTGGGGTGATAGAAGCGTTCTGTTGTCTCACAGCACTTTCCGTCTCTTTCACGAACACTATGTCATCCCGAGAACAACAGCAAACATTCTGTTTTCCTTTGCGGTCCCTTTCGTTTATGACCCAGTCGGCAAGCAATAAAAGATGAATAAATATCGCTGAAGTACTTGCATAAACATCATGTATAAGTTTTCAGCGGCCTTGGCTCACTACTTTCTTTTTTTAAGGTTTAATAACGCACACACCAGTTGAGCAATGGAAATGGAATCCCCACGGTGTCTATTAATAGTCGGGCTGCCGGTAAATTCCTCCCCAGCTGGATGAGAAAGTATTTTTCCTTGCTTGGTGTTCAGTTTCTATAGCACCCTACTGACCCCGCAGAATCCGAGCTGCTACAGGCCGCTGATACAGAGCTGGTGCTGGCAGTCCCTTTTCCGATCGAACGTGTCTGGGATTCAAACATAGTGATGCCTTCCCCAAACCACGAGCCCCTTAGAATAACAGACACGAAGACATATCGCGGCCGTCCTGGCTTTGCTATTACTTGTGATCCAAGAGGACAGACACATAAAGATAAGTCACACGGGTGACTCGCAAAACAGATTTCCTACTTTCCTCTAAAAATTGCAACCTTCCGCTTTTCTCCTTGTGTGTTTATCTTGCTTCCAGAAAAGACGTGGCCTCTCTTCTTTGTTAACCTTTCTGTTGCAGCTCTCATGTTTGAAGTGTGACAATGACGGGGAACGGGTCCATCGTTACGGTAATTCGAGGCCAAAGGCTCTGGGAGTGGATTCCCTCATCTCTTAGCAAGAAACTCCTTGCGCCCCCTCTGTGCCTCCCTCCCCCCTCTCCCCGCCAGACACTTAAAGATAATGCCCAGAAACCTCCTCGGCTGCGTTGGGTGATCAGAAGTGTCTTTCAAAACACAGGTGCTCCATTGCGTGGATGTTCCATAGCGTAGATGCGCCGTAGTTTTTTTAATCCACTCATCTGCTGATGGGCACTTAGGCTGTTTCCAGACCTTAGCTGTGGTAAACTGTGCTGCTATGAACATAGGGGTGCATATATTCTTTCTGATCGATGTTTCCGTTTTCTTTCCTAGAAGTGGGATGACTGGGTCAAACCATGGTACATTTACACCATGGAATACTATGCAGCAATAAAAAAGAAAGGACTCTTACCTTTCGCAACAGCGTGGAGGGGCCTGGAGAGCATTCTGCTGAGCGAAATAAACCAGTCAGAGAAAAGACAAGGATCCCATGATCTCACTCATCTGTAGAGTCTCATGAACCAAATGAACTGATGATCAAAATTAGATCCAGAGACCGAGAAGCATGGACAGACCGTTGAACCTCAGAGGGAAGGCGGGGGAGGGTGGGGGGGGGGGGTGGGGAGAGATCAACCGATGAACTTGTCTGCATATATGCATAACCCGGGGACACAGACAATGGGGTAGTGAGGGCCTGGGGGTGGGGGGATGGGAGCGGGCTGGAAGAAGTCAATGGGGGGAAAAGGAGGACCTACGTAATACTTTCAACAATAAAGATTATAAAACATACACAGGCACTGTTATGTGAACCTCCATTGCCTTCCCCAAGATACTCCACGGCAGTGGTTCTCAACCTTCCTAATGCCGTGACCCTTTAATACAGTTCCTCATGTTGTGGTGACCCCCAACCATAAAATTATTTTCGTTGCTACTTCATAACTGTAATTTTGCTACTGTTATGAATCATCATGTAAATATCTGATATGCAGGATGTATTTTCATTGTTACAAATTGAACACAATTAAAGCATAGTGATTAATCACAAAAACAATATGTAATTATAGATGTGTTTTCCAATGGTCTTAGGCGACCCCTATGAAAGGGTCGTTCAACCCCCAAAGGGGTCGCGACCCACAGGTTGAGAACCACTGCTCTATGGTGAGGCCAATCTCCGATGCCTAGAGACTCCCCGTGTTAAGGTGAGGGGTGAAGTGATGGGGCTGGAGCCGCATCTCAGGGTCTAGAAAACCGCTCCCCCGAGAGCCCCTTATCCCACCCCACGCCTGAGGACCAAGCCCAGGCTCCACCCTGCTCGGCAGTGGAACGGTTTGCCTTCACCCCTGAGCCTGCCCTGGCTCCGCCGCTGCCCCTCCATCTGACCGAACACGTCGAGGGAGATAAAGTCATTCCTGGCAGCTGGGCCCTGCGTGCCCCTGCAGGCCAGGGCTGCGCGGGGCGCTGTCCAAAGGCCTTCCGATGGCTGGGGGGCCGGGGCCCTGGGCCATGGACATATTTCAATGGGCCAGTAATCTGTCATCTAAAGCACTTCTCTTGTTTGTTTGTCTTCTGGCTTTTTAAGCTGACGAGCTGGTTATGGAGGCCAGGAAGGAGAGGAGTGGAGGAGCGGCAATGTGCGCCTGATGCCTTAACTGAACTCATCCTCAAGCTGTTTACTCGGGCCCGCGGCCAGATCTTGGAAGCGTAGGGGGGAGCAGAGGGGTGCCTCCCAGTGAGCGGATTCCTACTCTGTTGAACGACCCCTCAAACCAGATCTCCCCCGCCCGGAAGCTGAGAAAGTTTTCTACACAAGCACGTCTTTGTAAGCTCAATTGACTTTTACAATAACTAGTGCTTTGAGTTTAAGAAATACAGATGTTGTGTGGGCGGCGGCGAGGGCGAGGGGGTGGGGGGGAAGGGGAGGATCGAGGGGAGTAAGGTTTAGTTAGATGTCTCCTCCTTCGGAAAATGTGGTAACACTTTCTTTCATGGAAAAAGCACATCGATGTGAAGGATTACTAAAACATGGAAATCGTTTGTAGAAGAGAGAGAGAGAGAAAGAGAGAGAGAGAGCGCGCAAGCGGGCATGCGCCATGGCTGCTGGGTGCAGGGAGGCCCGACTGGGCCATCTCCTTCCCAGGTCCTGGTGGCAGAGTCTCTGGGATTGGAATTTTATGCTCGAAAACAGTCCGAAAGCTGGGGAGCACAACCAGGCCATTCACTCAAATGCTAGTTCAATTTTCCAAACAAACACAAAACCCCAAAGATGAAGGAACAATGAGGAGTAAGTATTGTAAGTACCAGCCAAGGAATAAGGGAGCTCTGATGCACTCGCCAATCCATTCATTTTCATGGGGAAGTGGTTGTTGCCATTAGAAATACACTTGCCTCCCCTCCCCAAATCTCCTCACTCAGCGTTCAGTATTGACTTGAGGTTCAATGGGGGTGTTTGGGCTTGGCTGAAGGTTTGTGGCTGTTTCATAGGACAATTTCAAAAGTAAGTTTTAAGCCCCAAATCCCACAATAGCTTTCACATAATGAATGGCTGGCGCAAAGTACTCCTCCCACCTGAGCCTCCCTATCCTCATCTGTAAGATGAGGCTAAAAAGTGCCCCACAACAGGTCATCTTAAGGATTAAAATTGTTAATATCTGTAAATAGTGTCAGGCTCATGTAAGCTATTGCTATCTTCATTACCACCACCATCACCACCATGACCATCCTCCTCCTCCTCCTCCTCATCTTCTCCATCATCACCATCACTGCCATCATGATCATCATGACCATCATCACCATCATCATCTCCATCATCATCATCATCATCATCATCATCATCATTTTCCCATCATCACCATCACCATCATCGTCTCCATCATCATGATCATCATCACCATCACCACCATCAAGATCATCACCATCTCCATCATCGTCACTATCATCCTCACCACCATCATCACCATCACCACCATTATTGTCTCCATCATCATGATCATCACCATCACCACCAAGATCATCACTATCTCCATCATCATCATCATCTCTATCACTATCGTCACCATGATCATCACCATCATCGCCACCATCACCACCATCATCACCATCATCACCATCTCCATCATCATGACCATCTCCACCATCATGATCATCATCACCATCTCCACCATCATGATCATCATCACCATCTCCACCATCATGTCATCATCACCATCTCCATCATCATGATCATCATCACCATCTCCATCATCATCACTATCATCATCACCATCATCATCTCCGTCACTATCATCACCATGATCATCACCATGATCATCACCAGTGTCATTTTGGTGCCCAGGGTCCAGGGACATGGCAGGGATGGGACTAACACCCTTCCTGCCTCATGAAGCTTACAGTCCCTGTCTCCATGTGGGCATGAGTCAACCGAGTGCACTGCTCACGAGGGGCCCCTCCTCGGAGCTGGTTATCTCCGGCTCAAACCAGTGCATAATGACGGAGATTTCATAACACCCCAAGATCCACGGCATCCACACGGGGTCCCCGCCAGTTTCCAACCGTAGGTTGTACCCAAAGATCCTAAACAACACCGTGATTGTAGAGCTTGAATGTGCAATTTTGAAAAATCCAAAAACTTAACAAGAGCCAAGTGACCTTCCAGAGCCTTCTTGGTCCACACCTGTGCCCTGCACAGCCTCCGCTGGAAGATTCCGTCCGTGTCAAGCCTCACGGGCATCCGAAACTCACCGACACCAATAAAACGTGTTGAAACGAAGCTCTAGGTGCGACGGACGTGGTACGGATGGCACAGGAACACTGCCAATGGCGCAGGGGGGAACGGCAACAAGCCTGGACACTTCAAAACCATGACTGATCCACAAAACAAAAGCTCTTCCTGTAACGTAAACTACAGCTTTCTGCTTCCCAGCTCTATTTGTTCACGGGCTCTCGCTCCCTAATGAGACTTTTTACAACTACACGCGCACACACACGTGCACACGCCGCCTGAGCTGGGAACGGCCAGCGGCTCCTGCTCCTCGGACGCTCCCTCTCACTCAGCGCCCTCTCTGTGCCTCCCCTGCAGGCCTCCTTCCCGGGCTGCACCGAGGGCCTGAGCTGACACGTGTGCTGGTGAGGCGGGCAGCTCCGAGTTCCCCTGACCAGGCCTCATGGAAGCAGCTCGGGCGGAGGGAGAGGAAGCCCGAGGGCGCTGTGTGGCGAGTGCACCGCACGAGGAGGCCCCGCAGCGTGAGCAGGGCCTTTCCCACGGGCTCGCTCCCGAAGGGGAAGGAAAGGCCAACACGCTTGTAGGGAAAACACATCCTCTCTGGGACGCGTCATCCTGCGCAAACATGCAGCGTCTCAGTGTTCCTTATGCATCTTGTACGTAAAGGAATGGTTATGCTAATGACTACGAGTGAACTTACACATCATTATTGTAGTTGCTTCAGCAGATACCCACGTGCCGAAGAGTGCCTCTATTCCCCGGCATTCACCAGCACGTCACCATCATCCCACGAAACTTACTAGGTCCCAGCACTCAGCGTCTACAGCCACACCTCACAGCTATTTTTTTCTGGACAACACGTTTCAGACACAGCCTGGTGGCACGGAGAGACCAAGTCCCCTCAGCATCTCCTACAGGAAGCCAGGAACGGGGTTCGGGACCTGGTCGGTGAGAGTCGCTGAGCCCAGAGCAGCCGGGCCTCGCCGGTGTGCTGCTGTGAGCTCCTGGCAACCGTGCACCATCCGCCCCCCATCCTGACGCGACCAGGGCCCGTGCACCGGCCGAGCCAGAGGGAACCCGTGCGATGGCAGTGGCGGAGGGGCAGGCTGTGAAGCAGCTACAGCAGCAGCTCACACCCTAGTTCCCAGAGAGACAGAGGCACTGAACACACCCCCAACGCCCCCTGAAGGATCTGACGCTTGCGCTGGTCTGTGCAGAAGAAGTTTGAGAGGAGAAAGGGGTAGAAAGCGACAGACTGGGACAACACGAGTGCAGGCAGTAGGAGGACACAGGTACATTTGCTGAGCGCGTCGGGACCGATGCCAGATGCCAGTCGGAACGGCTGCTCACCGGTCACTGATTCGGGGGGGAGGGCGGCACGGAGGGCTGGAAGTGCCGCCAGCTGGGGCAGGAGGCTCTGCAGGGCAGGGGCGGTGAGGGGCGGGAGGGCCGCCAGTGCTGGAGGCGGTGGCATGCAGGCTGGGGCGGCGAGACAGGTGAGGGTTCAGGTTATCCAAGGGCAGGGATGGCAGAGGTCGGGGCGCCAGGAGGGAGGCTGAGAGCGGGAGGAAAGGGCGGGGTGGGTGGGGTGGGGAGAAATGCGGTGTTTGAGGGTTTAGCCAGAAGCTTTCTGGTTCATGGGCAGCTCCGAGGGCGGAGCCTCCTTTGCGAGTTACAGGCTGTTCCACAGAACACCTAACCAGTGGTCCGCAAACCACGGCTCGTGAGCCACATGCGGCTCTTTGGCCCCTTCAGTGTGGCTCTTCCACAAAATACCGACTTCTGCGCACGGGCCACGAAGTTTCAATCCCACTGTATGTGCACGCCCGCATGTGGTATTTTGTGGAAGAGCCACATTGAAAGGGCCAAAGAGCCGCATGTGGCTCGCGAGCCGCAGTCTGCCAACCACGGACCTAACCTGATACCATTTCTCTGGAACGCGGGCTCAGGCCAACCCTCGAAATCTCTTCTGGGTGGTAAGGAACCCCTCGTGTGAGGTAAAGGGACTCTCATGGCCTGAACTGAGATGAAAAACTCCCAATAGACAGGGTGTCTATTGCATCTTAAAAACTCTCCCTGTGCTTGGACACTTGCATGGGACCTGTTCTCCCAGCATCTTCAGCGCAGCACCCAGCGTGACTCCAGGCCGTCGGATGGCAAAGAGCCACCCGCACGGGCAGACCTTGGCCAGATGCACCGCCCCCCCCCCCCCCCAAGGTCGCCCGTCCCACCAGGACGCGCCTGTACCTGCCAGAGAACTCAGTCAGTGACAGCGAACGGCCGACTGCGTCGCCTACATGCCGTTCTGTCCCCCGGGAACTGCCTCCCCTGTGAAGCCCCGTGAACGGACGGACATTATCCAGGACAGCACGGCCATCTCAAACGAGACACAATCGCCATCGAGTGCGGAGCACCGTGTCTCTGACCTGTTCTTAGTGGGAATTCTCGGAACGGAGAGAAAGGCAGCGATGGGGCTGGCGGTGGGGCGGGGAGGTGAGGAGGACGTCGGAGAAGGCACGGCTCCCGCCGGCTGGTTACGGGACAAATGAGATCTCTAGAACCGGGGGGGACTGTTTGCTTCTTCCCATCAAGCAAAACGCGAAGATGCCGGAGACATTTTCCAAACGGCCACGCCATGAGCGGAGGGAGGAGGCCATGCGTGTGGCCGTCGAGGGCGCTCCTCTGACCTGCGTGTTCCGGGAAGGGCAGCCGCCTGCGGGCACCCCCTCCGCTGGAACGCCTCTCAGGGGCAGGGGCACAGGGGGAGGCGGCCTTTCCTGCCGACCCTGCCGGGCAAGGTCCCCCTTTGCTTTGCTCTCACACGTCTATCCCCAGATCCCCTCCCCGCTGCTCCGTCCAAGCGCTCGGAGGCTGGGGTGGGAGGGGTTTGCCAGGAGGACCGCGAGGAGAATGTTGTCTCCACACTCGCCCCGCCCGCCGGACACCGCCCGCCCCGTGTTGTAACACTTGGATCTCGCTCATGGAATCTTCCCCGCTTTCAACACACATGACCTCTCCCCAGAGACTCGGTTATCACTCCTGGCCCCGTAACCCGTCCAGCAAAGCCCCAACTTGCAACAAACAGGCGATTCACGGCCCCAGCAAACAGTTATCTCATCTCCCAGAAACGACACCTGGCAGGCTCCCCCGAAAGGCGCTGGACGCACCTCCAGCCACACCGCTCCCTGCTAGCAGGGTAAACATTAGAGGATAAATGTGCCTTTTAAGTCTGAAGGCGCCGGGACCGTGGAAAATAAAATCATAAAACTAGTCCCAGGGTGTGTCTGAGGGTGTGCAGGCAACCCAAGGAGAGCGAGCAGTTCCCGCTTCGTCCATTAGTTCCTGGGCCCTGTGCTGAGTGCTGGAGGCCCAAGGCAGGTCTGGGCCTCATGGAGCTGGTCGCCCAGGAAGGAGGGAGGGAGGGAGGAAGGGAAGAAGGAGGGAGGGAGGGAGGGAGGGAGGGAAGAAGGAGGGAGGGAGGGAGGGAGGGAAGGAGGGAGGGAGGAAAGGAGGGAGGGAGGGAGGAAGGAAGGGGGAAGGAGGGCCGGGGCCTCATAGAGCTGGCTGCCCAGGAAGGAGGGAGAGAGGAAGGAAGGAAGGAAGGAAGGGAGGGAGGGAGGGAGGGAGGGAGGGAGGAAGGAAGGAAGGAAGGAAGGGAGGGGGAAGGAGGGTCCGGGCCTCATGGAGCTGGCCGCCCAGGAAGGAGTGAGGCAGACCCTGCATCCGGTGTCTGTCCACACCTGCAGGACAGGCTGGGGCGAAGGGAAGTGAGCAGCCGCCTTCTCCGGGCTGATTTCCCCAACCACGTCCTCGTGGCGTCAGACATTCCTTCTCACACAGTGAACAACGTTCAGGTGGGAGAATGGGCCGAGCATCTGTCCAACCCAGAACGGCGACCACGGCGTTGCTCTGCGGCCTCCCTCGCAGGGAGGGGAGTGATGCCCGCGGTCCCAGGAGCCGAGCCCAGGGGTCACTAAGGGCCCCTCTGGCCTCCTCGGTGGAGCAGGCGGGTGAGCAGCAGGGCGGGCCCAGCGTGGTGGGCGGGCTGGGGGGTGTCAGTCCCTGCCCAGTCCTGCTTCTCGTCTCCCCTCTTTTTCTAGGGCTCAGGCTGCCGGGCCTCCCCTCCGCCTCCGGGGCCTCGCATGGAGGCCCTCCTGGTGTCGCCTCCTGGGTTTCCTGTCGGCGGGATCCCACCTGGTGAAACTCCCGAGCCTCCAGCACGTCACCGTGGCTTTCTCCAGCCCCCACCACGCAGTCACCTTCGCAGGGACAAGTGTGGAAACCGTGGGAGACAAGACTTCCCTCTGTGGCGAGGCCATCGGCGGAATGCCCGGGCTGCGTCCGCCAATGGGTGGTGCAGGATGCTCTCCCGGATGCCCGCTGCGCTGCCCGGGCGTCACTGCACAGCTCTGAGGGCAGCGCCAGGGCCTGAGCTGGGCACTGGGATGTCACACCCACTCCGCGCTCACTCAGTGGCCGCCTGCGGATCTGAAAAGGAGGCGAGAGGGCCTCTCACCACGTCCCTGTGCCGCCGGGTGAGCCATCTGAACCCACAGAGCACACCCGCCTCCCTCCGACCTTGCCGAGGAGTCCGGTTACCGGCAGGCGGTGTGGCCAGTGACCTCCGGGCTTCACTGGGGACCGTTGGGAAGTGACAGTCACCGAGAATGTCAGAGGTTATTTCATCCTCCTCACTGCTCAGCGGCAGGCGTGCGTCTCACTGCTGGAGGCGCGAGGGCTGTGCAACGAGCATCGGACCTGGGAGCGGAGGGACGCGTGTGGTCCAGGCGCCTGCGGGGGCCGGGGGCTTGGCTTCTCCGAGGCTCAGCCACGGTCTCAGCGAATCGTTGGGCTGGGTGAGGTCCACACGCTTGTCAGGCCGCCCCTGTGACTTTAGGACTGGCCGGGGGGGGGTGGGGGGGGCGGCGGGGAAACTACGGAAGTTCATAGAGTCCAGGAAGAGAACAAAGCGAGAGACACCATGTGTGGGCTCCTCCTCCTGCTCACAGCCTCCAGTGCGGCTCACGGCCACGCCCAGGCCCACGGCCACGCCCAGGCCCATGCCCCACAGCCACACCCAGGCCCACGCCCAGACCCCACGCCCACGCCCCCACGGTCACACCCAGTCCCATGGCCATGCACAGGCCCCACGGCCACACCCACAGCCACACACAGGCCCCACACTTCACTGGAGGAGGCAAGCTCTTCCATAAAACGTAGATTTGTGTCAAAATAGGAAATTAACAGCAAACCGTATACCCCGGCTTTGCTGTTTTCAGACGGTGTGCCATTTAACCTTCACCCAATCCGGGCCTCCTCCCCATTTTACGAAAGGAGAAACCGAGGTCTGGAGATAAGCTACTCATTTGACCAGGGAAGAGCCACAGTCGAGCCCTCATTCTGAGCCCTGGCTCCGGGCCGCCCGCCTCCTGCACGCCCCGTCCTGGGGATCGAGCCGATACCCGGGCATGTGCCCCGACCGGGAATTGAACCGTGACCTCCTGGTTCATAGGCTGATGATCAACCACTGAGCCACGCCGGCCGGCCATGTCACCATTAGATTCCCAGGAGCACAGGCATCAGAGAGGCTGAGATGAAATAGACAGGCGACCGAGGCCTTCACACATATTTCGGGACGTAGAACAAACTCTCTGAACACTTATATGGAACCAAAGAAGACCCCGAAGAGCCGCAGCAATCTCGAGAAAGGAGAAAAAAATCGGAGGGATCATAAGACCAGAGATGACGTTATCCTACAAAGCCAGTCCCCGAGTGCTTGCCGCCCCCCCCCCCCCCCCCCGCCGCCCCAGTGCCCGGGCCGCTGCAGGAAGGCCCTGTCCTGCTCGAGGTCGGCGGGCACCTGGACGGGACTTGAACTCCTATAAAACATTCCAGAGTCCAATAGCCCTGCTTCCTATCCCACCGCCTGGGTCAGGGTCACAGCCATGGCTTGGGCCGCCGTGCCGGACGGGACGCCGCCTGCGAACTCTCCGAGCTGGGTCCCCCGGCGGTGCTTTCGGATGGACGGGGGACAGAGTGACATTTTCGATGAATTTCCCCTCGCTGGCTCCTCAGAGGAGGAGGCCACTGGAATTCGATGGGGAATGTGCGAGGGGTTTTCTTGTCTCCAGGGCAGACACTCACTGTGCATCCACACCCAGGACTTTTCACACACAGAGGAAGTGCCAAAGCTCCGCCCTCCCCCTCTCCACGGACATGGGAGACCAGGCTCAGGGGCCCAGGCTGCACTGGGGGAGGAGAGGCTGTGTGTGGGGGGGCTGGGGGCCGTGTGATAAAGTGAACGGGGTTACCGAGCGCCCGCTGGACACAGGCACGCACTGGCCCCACTTGTCACCACCGCGGTCGGTGCTATCGGGCGTCCCTGCTGGTCAGACGCTCCGGGAGTGGCTGTTCTGGTCACTGAGTTGCTGTTCAACTGAAGGCAGAGCAACCGAGTCTCTGAAGTGGGGCCTCCCTCCGGCCGGTCCCGTGATCTCCCTCTTTTCACTCTCAAACGTGTCTGGTCTCAGCCCTGCGGTGCGGCTCAGTGGTGGAGCGTCGACCTATGAACCTGGAGGCCATGGTTCAATTCCCAGTCAAGGGCACGTGCCCAGGTTTCGGGCTCCATCTCCAGTAGGGGGCGTGCAGGAGGCCGCCCATCCATGGTTCTCTCATCACTGATGTTTCTCTCTCCTCGCTCCCTCCCTTCCTCTCTGAAATAAAATAAGAAAAAGTGTCCTGGTTTGGCGGGAAATTATAGGGACACCCTGAGTCAAGGGCAGCCCTGGTCTTCCTTCGGTAATATCTCAGGATCCTCAGGATAAAGTGGCCGCCCAGGCGGGCGCGGGCGCGGGCCCGGGTGGCAGCCCAGTGTGCCCGGGGCCGTGTGGTGCCCTGAACAGTGTCCAGGGCTGCGGTGAGGGGACAGAGTCCAGGCGGGGACAGCGCCTCTTGGCGCCTGGGGCTCTCAGCGGGTCAAGGCCCCGTGGCCAGCACTCAGTCTGAGCGAGGCTCGTCACGGCATCAAACTTCACACCGTGCTTCCCCCAGGTCTCCGCTCTTCCAACCCCAACAGGCTCCCTCTCTTGCGAGGCTGCCCGTGCCCAGACGCGGGGCCTGCCCCTCCCGGTCTGGCAGGAAGGCGGCCCCCCCACGCTGCCGTCTGCCCTGGGCCCTGCCAGGGAGCCCGCCGGCCGCTCTGAGGCCACGTCTAGACGACACTGAAGGCCTTGATTGGAAGTGACAGCCCCCAGCTAATCATCTGTTTGTTCAGACCCCAAATTATGGGGCTGAGCCGGGAGCCCTTCCACCAGCTGCCTGTCGCCGGGGGTGGGGGGTGTGCCCACAGGTTGGCCTGGATCCTGTCACCTGCCAGATGCTTTGCTGGCTGCGCCCGGACCAGCGAAGGGCCCTGGGCTGCAGCCATCGGACGTGAGAGCAGAGCTCCCGAGAGCAGCGCCGGGGGGACAGGCCTGGCCTCCCCGCGGGATGGAGCTCGCCTGTGGGGGCTCACGCGGGGGCTGCTGCGGAGCGCAGGGTGCCCGCTCCCGGTCATGGCGTCGGTTTTTCCGAGGCGGAGCCTGTAAAAGGCGGCTTTTCTGCCCCAGGCAGAAGGGGCTTTGCCGCCTGGCTGCCCGCGAATCTGTGCCCCGGGGGAGGGCCTTTAGCACAACGCTGGGCGCAGGGCTGTGCCCTCCCCATGAAACGCCCCCTTCGCCTGGCACCACCCAGGCCCCTGAGTGGGTGTCTGCGTGCCCGCACCCATGGGCTGCCAGCGGCGAGGCCGCCTGTAAGGAGAGCCCTCCACACGGCGCCGCCCCTTCTCTCAGGTCCCCCTCTGCCACGGACGGACTCGTCCACCCTGAGCAAACCAGCTCCTCGCGCTTCAGACCCACTCGGGCCTGTAAACCCGCCCCCCTCCCCCTGCCTCTTACTAAAGAGGGCGGGTCACACCCCTGCCGCCTCCCACCCCAGAGGGGTCGGTCCTGCCCAGAGCCTGCTGACAACAGGCTCGGGAAACTGAAACCCAGGCTAATAAAGAAAAAGGAAGAAAAGGTGTGAGGGTGAAAGAAAATCCCAGCCAGCCAGACTCAGCCTGCCCTGCCCGGCGGCAGCTGCTCCCAAACCGGTTCCTGCGGGTTGCAAATCCCGCCCGCCCTGGCGGGGCGCAGACGCAGCCTCTGAGGACGGGAACACGGGGGACACGCTGTCCTCCCGGCGGCTGGGCCAGTGGAGCGGAGGGCGGGCCGCCCAGAGCGGCCACCACGTGGTCCCCGGCTGGCAGGGCCGCTGGGGAAGAGAGCAGCCAGCTGTCGCGCGCATTCAGCGAGTCCAAATCTGATTTCTATGCCCTCTGACTCAGTTCCTGGGCCATCAATGGAAGGGGAAGCAACAATGATGCCTCCGAGAATAAGAGCTCGGGGCCTGGAAGCCCCCCAGCACCCCTCCCGGGAGGAAGCGCTCTTGGAGGCGCTGCGCCCCTCGATTCTGCAGCCGCCCCGGGAGTGTGAACGCACCCCCTTCTTGGCCTGGAAACGCTCTCCAGCTACTCACACCTGGGCCGCGGGCTGCCAGGCCAGCTGGGCACGGCGCAGGCCGGTGGCGGGGGGCCAGCGAGAGGCAGGAGAGAGGAGAGCGGCGGAAACTCGTCCCCATGAAGTCTGAAAAGCAGGATTTGGACTTCCACTTCCGGACAGGGGCCCAGGGCGGCGTGGAAACCCAGGGATCGCAAGGCAGAGCGCGGCCTGGCCCCTGAGGGCCGTGGAGAAGTTCCTCTCCTGAATTTGTTCTCAGGCATAGATTTTGAGTTGAGCTGCAACTAAGTTAATCATCTCGAAACAGTTACGATTCAGAACAAAGGCCGTCGATCAGTGAGGTTGGCGCCACCTGGGCGGTGCCCAGCCTCTGCCTGGCCTGGTGGGGGTGGGGCTGGGGCACGCAGAAGGCCCGGCCGGGCAGGCCACAGGCGCGGCGGCTGAGAGCAGGTGCACCTGGCTGTCTTCTCGTCTGCTGGGCTGGTTGGGGAGCAGGTCACAGAGACCCTCTCCGCCCCCTTTGGCTACATCCCTATGAAGGTTTCAAGCTTCTCTCTTTGGAAATTCTCCTAAGAGTCACATGCACCTTCTCCCCCACCTCCTTCTCCAACAGAATCCTGTAATGACAGCGTCACGCCTCTCAGCCATCCATGCGTGTGTCACGGCCCCTCAGAACCTTCTCTCCTTCCGGGCCCAGCCCGCCTCCCGTCTGGCTGGCTCAAGAACTGAGTTTGAACACTTTGTGTTGTGAAAGCACAGCCAGGACCCGGGCTGGACCCCTGAGGAGCTGCACGGAGGAACTACTTTGGTGCCACTCAAAAAGAGGATGGCTGGCCTGGCCGGTGTTGCTCAGTGGATAGAGCGCCGGCCTGCGGACTGAAGGGTCCCAGGTTTGATTCCTGGTCAGGGCACATGCCTGGGTTGCGGGCTCGATCCCCAGTAGGGGGCGTGCAGGAGGCAGCCGATCATTGATTCTCATCATTGATGTTTCTCTCTCTCTCCCTCTCCCTTTCTACAATCAATAATAAATACCTTAAAAAAAAAAAGAGGATGGCTTTCAGGCTGTTTTTGCTTTTGTTTTTGAAATGCCAAACAGGCTCTTTAAACTTTCTCTTTTTTTTATTCACTTCAGAGAGGCAGGGAGAGGGAGAGGGAGACAGAAACATGAATGATGAGAGAGAACCATGGATCGGCTGCCTCCTGCACGCCCCACACTGGGGACCGAGCCCACAACCCGGGCCTGTGCCCTGACCAGAATCCAACCGTGACCTCCAGGTTCATAGGTCGATGCTCAACCACTGAGCCACACCGGCCGGGCCCAAACAGGCTGTTTGTCAGGCAAATAAGCCCATTCCCACAGTCCTGGGCCCCAAGGATCCTTAGGTTCTGTCCTTGGAGGCCAAGGTTGCACCTGAAGGAGGAGGCGGCCCTTCGAGGTCTCGGGTGGGACACAGCCGTGGGCAGGGGCGATGCCCCGACGCACAGCGACTCATGGGAAAGAGGAGGCCCTGGTCGCTGCCTCCCAACGGGCCTCGTCTTGCTTCCCGCTTGGGCTCCTGCATTAGGACCCCCCACCGTCCAGCAAGCGTGATGCTCCGAGCCTTGATTTCTATTTCTTTTGAAGACGGCCGCGAGGCTGCACCTCTGGCTGCACGCAGCCCGAGTCCCGTCCCCGGGAACACCGCCCAGCCCCGTCCCTGCACTCCCTGAGCTCCTTGTGGAGCTTCTGCCGGGAACAGCCCCAGGTCATCGGCAGGAGGATGTGATCCGTGGAAAGAATGAGCCACCCTGGACGGCGTGCGCTCGGATCACATCCATATTTTATGTGGAAGGGACTTTAAGTAACTTCGCAGACGCCGTCATTTAATCCCCTGCACATGCCGGCTTCCAGGCTGCGGATCCGCTGCCTAATAAGGCCGCCTGTTCTCCGTTCGGGTTTCTGCATTCACCCTGCCCCACGCCGCCCCTCTCCCGCCTTCCTTCCAGGCTCCCTCTATCACATGACCCTGTTCTTTCTCCAGGAGCATTGAGCATCGTCGAAATTTCCTTGTTTTATAAAACTATATTCCTATTGATTTCAGACAGGAAGGGAGAGGGAGAGAGAAACATCAATGATGAGAGAGAAACATCAATAGGCTGCCTCCTGCACACCCCGCACTGGGAATCGAGCCTGCAACCCGGGCTCGTGCCCTGACCGGGAATCGAACGTGACCTCCTGGTTCATAGGTTGACGCTCGGGCTGCGGGCTCAGGAGGCACCGGCTTCCCTGCCAGGCAGCCCAGCTGGCTTGTCACTTCGTCAAAGTGACGGGAACGGCCAGCTGGCCGCAAGGAGGGGCTGCTCGGCCCGGGAGGAGGGAATCGCTGCCTTTACACCGAGCTGAACACGTTCGCGTGCGGCTCAGAGGGCCCAGCTGAAGGTGAGGCGGGGACACAGATCTGGTATTAATAACAAGTTAGAAAACGCTGTGAGAGCTATCAAAAAAAAAAAAAAAAAAAAAAAAAAAAGGGACGCAGATTGTCCCGTGGTGGGAAGTTCCATGTCACTGGACGTACCATGTGGCTTTAGCGGCCCCAGCGCCGGTGCCAAGGTGGCCGCTGGCTTCAGCCGTGCGTCCCTGCGAAGGGGATGAGGAGGTGCCCACGTGCGAGGGTGAAAGCCTCACGCCGCCCCAGCCGTGAGCGGTCACTGGGCAGGAGACAGGGAAACAGCCAGCGAGGGGGGATTCACGCACACGGTCCCCTCTGGAGGGCCCGCCGCCCGCCTCCGACCTCGCCCGCACCCGGGGGACCTGGCCAGGGCGCTGTGTGCGAGATGCGCTCACACAGCTGTTTACACGGAACATCTGGCACAGAGGGGGCTGTGTGAGGCCGCAGCTGGACGTGGTGCCCCAGGGAGCGCTGTCCTGAGGAGCTCTCGGCATCCTGAAAGCACGCCGAGCCGGCCGGCCGGGCGGAGGGAAGGCTTGGCCATCTTCCGGAAACCTCCACGGCACGGCCAGGCATCCCGGGAGCAGAGGACGCTCTGGGGGCCCCTGAGACGCCGCCAGCCACGCGCTGGGCCCCAAGCCCGCATGGACGCCGACCTGTTTCCCACACACCCGGCGACGGCACGGGGCTCCCAGCCGTGTCTTAGAAACAACGAGGAAAAGGCAGGCACCGCCGATGGGCGCCGCCCACCGTGACCGCTGAACAAGGCGGCACGGTCCACGCACCTGCTCTGGCTCCGAGAGCAAACAGCACCGTCCACCCTCCCCCAGAAACGCCCCAGCGACCACAGTGAGGAAACGGAGGCCTCTGTCTTTTTTATTTGGTTTTTTTTTTTTGATTCCACATCTGTTCGCAGAAGTTGGCAGAAGCCTTGAGAGCGGCTGTGAAATCCACACCCACTTTCTCACGGGTCGGACCTGGGGACAGGGCCCAGCACTGGCAGCACAGGATGCCTGCCCCCCCTCCCAGCCCCCAGCCCGGGGAGGCCGCAGCCGGGCACCCCTCAGCAGGAGGCTGGGCAGCAGGGGGTCCTGCGGGGTCTGACCAGCTGCCGGGGCTCCCGGCACCAAGTGCTCCCTAAAGCGGGAGTCTGTGGATTGGTGTGACCGCGAGTCATGGTGTTCACGGTCCAACATGCTAACTCGGCCGAGGCTGTTCTAATACTTCAAAGACACCAGCTTCCTGTGCAGGGGCCGGGCTGTCCGGAGCCTGTGGCACAGCACACGTAGCGCTCGCCGCGTTCCCGTCTCCTGCCCCGGCTTCCCCCACCCCTGAGACCGGGCATCGTCAGCAGGATGCGAGCGGGGAAGGGAAATGTGAGGCTGGATCAACGCCTCCTCCCGAGATCATCTGGGTTCTTGGTGGGAAACTATGAGCAGGTATCGGCCTCCAACCTAAGGATGCTCCCAGCACGGTCCATCGACGGCCCAAAGCTCCACCCTCGCACCTTCTGTGCCTGGGCCTCCGACGGGCAGGCCAGCCGGTCCTCGGACGATCGCCGGGCTGTAGGAGGGCGCCCATCTCCGAGGCCCACTGTGCTGTGCGGACCCGCAGTCTGGAGGCCTCACCATGGCCGGGAGCCCTCTTCCCCGAGGACAAGGGCGGGAGGCTGGGCCCATTCATTCTCTCCTCCTGCTCAATGGAAACTCGCCTCTAAGACGAACTTCTTCCAAACGGATAAATGTGATCAGCAGATGCCGGCGTCTGGGGAGCACGCTGCCCCTGCAGTGGGGAAAACACGCCGTCCAGGGCCCAGGGCCAGCTCTGGACAGGAAGTCCCCCTTCCGTGCCCCACACGCCCACACAGCCCGGCTGGGAGCTGTGGGTGCATGTCCATCCCGGATGGTTTTGCCATCACCGGCCCTGGAGCCAAGGTTTGATGAAGCTGCTGCTTCCTCGCTCAGAGACCTGCTTCCTCCCGGGACCTGATGGGGTGGAGCCGCCCGCCGCCACTGCCTTGGGCTGGACTCCACGGGAGGCAGACACGGCGCCGGCGGAGAGAGGCCTGGGCCTCGGTGCTCAGAGCAGACCCAGGTGCCTCCGGCCCTGCACCAGGCAACCTCACAGATGCCAAACCAAACCACACCGAGCAGACAACGCCTGGCCTGGGCAGCGAGTCCCGCAGAGGCGCCTGCACACAGGCCGGCTGCGAGTGGACGGCTACCAAGCCCCCGCAGGCCCCGTGCCCGGCACAGCCACACCCCACAGGCTGCTCTGCACTCACCGCCCCGGAAAGCTCGCAGGTGAAATGAAGGTTAAAGATAAAGCGGCAGAACACGGGGCCTGACACGCACGCCTTTGTATAAAAACAGAAGCGAAACCTCACGACCTATTTCTACTTGTACCTGCATTTGCACGTCAAATGCAGGAGCGAGTTCTGGAAGCTTCTCTCCCACTCCTGCCCATGTCCATGGGGGCTGGAGGCGTGGCCCTTCCTTCCCCTCACTCTCAGCGTCCGTACCTTCGATGTCTCACAGAGGCAGCATTTGTATCTTGTCAGCAAAGCCCAGCCCAACAAACAAACAAATAAATAAACAAATACAGGGAGACAGAGAGGAATGGTGGACAGGCAGGTGACGAGGGAAAGGCAGGAGGGAGGGAGGGAGGAGCAGCGCTGCACAAGCCAGAGCCGGGCATTTTTCTCTCTCTTTTTTAAAAAAAACAAAATATTTTTATTGATTTCAGAGAGAAAGGGAGCAGGAGAGAGAGAGAGAGAGAGAAATATCAATGATGAGAGAGAATCATGGATCGCTCTCCTGCACGCCCCCCACTGGGGATCGAGCCCACAACCCAGGCATGTGCCCTTGACCGGAATCGAACCCGGGACCTGTCAGTCTGCAGGCTGACGCACTATCCACTGAGCCACACCGGCCAGGGCCAGAGCACAACCCTTTCAAATGCCAGTGAGAACCTTCCTGGAAGGAGCACACGGTGCGGACACGGGGGCCTGCGGGCAGCGGGGCAGCTCTGTGGACTGTGGACGGAGCTGGCGGGGGAGCGGCCGGGCTCCGAGCCAGTCCCCGCTTCAAGTGGGCAGTGGGCGCGGGGAGCTGAGTAAACGCTGGCCGCAGATAACGGGCCATTATGGCCTGGACGACTTCCTGAATGGCCCACAGCTCGCTGCTCGTTTCCTGCCCCGGGGCGGGGGGGGGCACATGTGAGGAGAGTGTCAGCGCAAAGAATGCAGCGTGGGGGACGTGGGCAGAGCGGGACGGACGGACATCAATTCACGGCTCAGAAGGCGGAACAAGAGGAAGAGGAAAATGTTCTGGTCTCTTGTGGGTCATCCAACCCACACCCCACGTGTCTGTGTCTCCCGCCGGGGCTGCCGGCTGCTCGATCCCCGCCGTCCCCAGCGGAGCAGAAGCCGGTGGCCTGGGAGCCGGGACCGGTGACCCGAGCAGCAGTGGGGCAGTGAGGGCAGAGTGAACGCGGCACAAGGAAGGGCGGAGAGAGGAGCCTGAGAGAGAGAAGGGCTCCCGCAGCTCCTCTCCAGCGGGAGCTCGGTGGTGGTCGGCCAGGAAACCACGGCTCGGGGACCGCAGCTCCCTCCCTCCTGCCCCCGCCCCCCGCCCCCCCAGCGTCTTCCCAGCCCCTGTCCTCCGAGGCCAAGGGACAGTGTCGCTCTGCCGGGCAACCACAGGCTGCCTCTGTGTGTGTGAATCTGACAACCTGTCATCATTGGTTTTAAAACAAACACAATAAAAACAGACTCTCAGATACAGACAACAGACTGACAGCTGTCAGAGGGGAGGGGATGGGAGGTGGGGGGAAGGGGGAGGGACTGAGAAAGAAGAGGAGACATGGCACAGACAGGAGCAGGTGGTGACCAGAGGGAGGGGTGGGAGGTGGAAGAGGTAAGGGGGGTGGATGGTGACGGAAGGAGACGTGAGTGGGGAACACACAGCACAGTATGCAGATGAGGCACCACAGGCCTGTGCACCTGAAACTGCTCTTTTATTACCAAGTGTCCCCCCAACAAATTCCATTTAAAAAGACGAGGTGTGTAGAGACGGGGTCCGTGAGAGCTAGGAGGCGATCTCCTCAGCTGCTCGCCTTCCGACACGCCGGAGAACTGTGCGCACAGCCGCTCCTGCTCCAGGCCGGGGGCGACCGGGACCCCGCCTGCTTGCCCAGGGAGCTCCCCTTCACCCCGGGGACCCCAGGCGCCCAGTGGCCGGAGGCTGCCCCCCCTCTGCAGGACAGGAGGTGGCCGAGGGCAGGCGCGCTCAGGACAGCGCCTCAGTTTCTCCCAGACCACAGCTCCCTGAGGACCTGGCCTTGTCGGTCTGCAAGCCACGCCGGGAGAAGGCGGGGCGCGGTGGACACAGGGCCGCTCTGAGCGGCAGCAGGAATGACCTGGACCAGGTGTGCGTCCCCTGCTCAGCACGGCGTCCCCATGGCCCCTGCGCTACGAGGAAGGAGACCATCCGAAGAGCTGAGCACCCGGGGGCGTGCCCCGCGCCCGCACTGCGTCTGTCAACAGGCTGCTCCCTGGGCTGCGGAGAGTCCGGCCATAACCCTGGTTAATCATTCATTCCCTCTCCCTCTCTGTGGGGGGCCCTGCCAGAAGCAGGTTTCGCAACGCTTCCTGCTCCCATCAGTTTACTGCGGAAAACCTACCTGCGAACCTGCGGGACGCACACGGGCCGTCGGGGCATAAACAGCTGCTCAGCTCGAACACGCACGATTGAGCTCCCGTCTTCGCCGTGCGCCTTCTCAGGGCGCTTATCTGAGCAAGCAGTGGCTGGAAATGGGGGTGGGAGCTTCACGTCCTCACCCCCCACCTCCCGATAGATAAATAGATAAATGATCGAGGCCACTGGGTCGCCCTGAGGCCATAGATCAACAGGGCACCACATCCAGGCTCAGTGACTGACTTGCTTAGAAAACAGAAGGAAAAGAAATGAGCTCCCGGTTACCGTAGCAACCTAGGCCAGTGATGGCGAACCTTTTGAGCTCGGTGTGTCAGCATTTTGAAAAACCCTAACTTAACTCTGGTGCCGTGTCACATAGAGAAATTTTTTGATATTTTCAACCATAGTAAAACAAAGACTTATATTTTTTATATTTATTTTACATATTTAAATGCCATTTAACAAAGAAAAATCAACCAAAAAAATGAGTTTGCGTGTCACCTCTGACACCTGTGTCATAGGTTCGCCATCACTGAGAAACGCTGAGGGTCCCTTCAGGCCAGTGGACCCTCTCCACCCAGGAGCAGAGCGACCACATCAGAGGCAGAACAACAGCCCAAACACCGTCACCCCCACCTCCCCCATCAGACACACATTCACTCAGGACGGGCCACAGCCTGGAGTCTGAGACACAAAACCACTGAACTTTCAGGAGAGAACAGGAAAAGCTGCAGGATTCCGACTGCGGTGCGAGTTTGTGGACAGACACTGAAAGCACGGCCCGTGAAGAAAAGACGTGGTAAACGTCCTAATGACAGGCTGTGCTCGGCCAAAGGCCATGTCACAGGAAGGGTCACAGAGATAAGCTGCCAGGGGAGTAAATATTTGCGAGCCCAGGTGTGACGAAGGCCCAGAACGCGGAAGGCCCTCTCCAGTGCGGGAGGCTGGCTCTGGCCAGGGCCGCAGGGCGTCGCCTCTGCTAAGACCCTGGCGGGCAGGGGCTGCTCTCTACCCACCGGTCTGTCCTCGGGTTCAAGGCCTGCCTGGGGCCCCTCCGCCACACTCTTCCCCGCCCTGCCTGGATACCGGGGTCCCCGTCTCCCGCCCCGGCTGTCCCTGGGTCACTGGCACGGTCCCCAGCTCGGCTGACTGGGTTCCTGCAGGGCCCCGCTCCCCACTTCCAGGCCCGAGAGCCACTGCACTCACTGTGCACCTGGGAAGTGCTCCTGCGAGGTTTCCTCTTTATGGGCGCGGCCATCTCTCGCACCCGAGGGTGCCTGCGGCCTCCGGGTCCCCATCATCCCCGAGGGACCCCAGGCCCTGCTCCGGCCTGCCTTCGGCTCCACACGCGCACTCGCTGGGGTCGCCGGGTCAGCTCCCGGTGGAGGTCAGCATCCCTGTCATTTAATCGCATCATAATCTCAGGGAGGATGGAGCCTAGAGAGAGAGCAGCCCGGCCCGTGAAACGGCACAGGCGCAAACAGGTGCATCTTCACGGTCAGGGAAAACCATACGGAGGACAAACCTTTACTTTCTGTGCGAATGACCAGACCGAGACAGAAGGTGCAGCGACGAGACAGCGCTGCGATATAAGCCGCGCAAGCCAGGCGGCTCGTTCGTTACCGTGTGAACCCCCAGGAACAGGAACTCAGGTCGCCACGCACCTCGCGGGCAGTGTGGGTACCAGGTCCACCCTAACGCCCCGAGTTCCCTGGGATGCCCGCGTCTCGGTGAGGAAACTGTCCCGGCTACTGCCCCTTCGGCTACAGAAACCCCCAAGTCTTTCCGGGGCTTAAGGGTATTGAACATTGGTTCTCACGTCCGTTGATCCAACCAGTGATGAGAATTATACTTCAGTTTAGAGTTTCAGCCAGGCAGGCCCCTGAGAAACGAATCAACACACGTCGTTTGGGCTTGAATGACTTTGGCGGACGAAACGGTGACGCGGGATCGTCACAGTGAGCAGGGCAGGGTCTGGCAGGAGACGTCTGAACACCGAGCGTCCCCTCAATCACTCACTACCCGTGCCCCAGTGCGAACTGGACAATGAACCGGCACACGGGCGCGGCCGTGCCCAGTCGAATGGAAAGGATCACGCCATGGGCTTGCTCGTCTCCTGTTTAAAGATCTGCTCAGCGCTTCTACGATGCCCCCGCCCCGCTGAAAGCCAGCCCATCGAATTTAACGGCCTTTTTAGCTCAGCAGATTCTGATGTGGAGAGGCGATTTGCATGGCTTTCTGCACAATCCCATTGACAGACGCACTGAAAGGAAGAAAGAGCTCCAGGGCTGAGTACATCGTGCAGCCCGGAGCTTGCCAGGGAAGGCAGCTGTGGTCGCCGACAGCCCGCGGCGCGTCCTCCCCTCCGCTCCGCCCTCAGCCCTGAGGCGGCCACGGCTCAGGACCCGGAGCCTCAGGTAGCCAGCCCCCTGCTATCAAGTTCAAGAAGACCTGTTCCAAGATGCGGAGGGACACGGCTGTGTGTCAGCTGGGACCACACCTGGGGAAAACCTCAGACGGACGAATGCGTTCAGAAATACGGCGGGGTTTTTGTTGTCTGCGTGTGTGCGTGTGTGCGTGTGTGCATGTGTGTGTGCGCGCGCATGTGTGTATGTGTGTGTGCATGTGTGTGAGCCTGGCGTTGCTCAGTGCACGGCTCGGTGAGTGGCTCTGAAATTCCACAAGAACCGTTTCTCTCCTAAAAGCCCCAAGATAAGCACCTCTGTCTTCGTGTCTGCGACGCAGTGGATAACGCGACCCCCACATGAAGAGCGGAGCCCAGGGGACGAGGCTGCGGGTGAGGGAGCGGGGCTTCACCCCCCCAAGAAAGGAAGAGGCGCCAAGGCCAGGGACCCAGCCTGGCAGAGAGGCGGCCGCGGCCCGAGAAACTGTTCAATGCCCTGTTTCTCTTCGCTCCATCGCTACCGCACCAGCCTGCCCTCCCTCAGAAGAAAGAAGACTCGACCCTCGCCACCTGCCCTGGCCCAGATGATGGTCCCAGCTCCCTACCTGCTCCACCTCCTCTGTACTCACACAGGCTCTTTAAGCGCTTTGAGAAATGACACCTTTCCACATCTGAGGGCACGACCCTCCCCACCGTGCGGGCACTGCCGCCTGGAGTCTGAGCTCCAGCATGATGAGAAATACATTTTTGTTGTTTATAAGCTAAAACACAGGCTTTAAGAAGGTGAATAAGTGATTTTATGATACTGTGAGATGTTTTCTTATTTAAAAAAAATTTGTAATTGATTTTGAGAGGGAGAGGGGAAGGGATAGAGAGAGAGAACAGCTGCTCCCTGCTTGCCCCGCACTGGGGATCAAGCCTGCAGCCCAGGCATGTGCCCTGACCGGGAATCGAACCGTGACCTCCCGGTGCCAACCAGCGGGATCACACGGTGAGGGCGAGATGCTGTCTTTACGCTGTTCTTCTATTGATTTCCCATTCAGGGGCTCTCCGGGCCAGAACCTTCACCAAAGATGCCGAAAATAGGTTTCGAAAACACTTCACAGTCTCAAGGTTCAAACTCCGATGAAAATGCCCTTCTAAAGAAAGCTCTTCACTGTCATCAGAAGGCGATGAGCCATCGCTCCTCAGCTACCGTAAAACCACAGTCGTGACTGCCACCTTGTCAGCTTACAGATCGCGGTTACCATGTCTCTGGCTTCGGGGAACAGGTCAGCTGGGAGCAGCGGTTCACAGCAGGAAAGCATGCGTTCCCGAACGCCAGATGTTCTATAGTAACAAAGTCGTCCTCGGGAATATAATTCCTGCCGCGGGGACAGGCAAGAAAAGGTTTAAAAGAATTAGGTGGACAAAGCAGCTCAGAGACGATGCCATGATGCAAATTCAAAACTGAGCTCAGCCCAGCCCGTGGCTCAGTGGCTGAGCGTTGACCTAGGAACCAGGAGGTCCCGGTTCGATTCCTGCTCAGGGCACAGGCCCGGGTTGCAGGCTCAAGGGGCAGCCGATCCATGATTCTCTCTCACCAAGGATGTTTCTCTCTCTCTCCCCCTTCCCCTTTGGAATCAATAAAAATATCTTTAAAAACTAAATAAAAGCATCTGTCAGTGTTTCTCCAAACAGGACTGAGCGATCGATGGATGGGGGTGCGGCGGGCACTGGGGAGGCGCCTGGAGAACCGCTCCTGAAACGGATACGTGAGCTGACGCGAACCGGTCCCCAGGCGGCAGGGCCTTCGCAGGGAAGAGTCCTCCCTGAAACGGGGAACAGCGCCTGATCCCCCGCGGCAGCAGCCCAAGGCCCCGTGTCGCCCACGGCTCCCCTCCCGACCCCGGCCCTGGGCCCCACTCCCCACCCAGCCCTGGGCAGGGATGCTGCCACCAGCTCTGGTCCCCACAGGAAAGCGCGGGCACAGATGGCCCAGGAACCTACCCCCGCCCCCCCCCCCCCCCCCCCCGGGCTGGCAGCGGGAGAGCTGGGATTTGCACCTCGCTCGCCCGACTCGGACCGACGCGCTTTTCCCACGGGGACACATGCCACGGATGAAGCTGTAAAGCCCACCAGACTCAGTCCCACGGGCACAGACCGGCGACGCTCCTCGAGGAGGAAGTCGGTCCCCGGTTGCTGTGCTAAGAGCAGCTCTGACACGTGCAGGGACGGCTGTCAACAGCTCAGGACAGAGGTGAGCGGACGTGACGTCAGCACGGGGACTCTGATCAAGTACACGCTCCAGCTCCCGCAGGCCACCTGCAGAACGCGAGCTGCCTGCGCCGTCCAGGCGGGGCTTGGTAACGCGTGTGCCTTTGGGGGTGACCCTGATGGGAACCCCACAGGCCGCGCCGACGGCACGAGTCTGTGGGGTTGGCCTCCGCCGTCTTCTCCGGGCCCTCCAATCCCCCGCGAGACAGGAATGTGCTGAGAGCTGCCCTGCCCTGTGGATGCTGCTAAGTGACCGCATTTCCTGGCCTGGCCCACAGAGCCGTGTCCATCGGCTTTAAAGAGACACACCCCACCCCGCAGCGTCTGCGTAGACGAGACCTAAATGGACCTCGCGTATTTCTGTCATAAACGTTGTGGGTGTTTTTCTCTCCACACATAATTGGGAGAGAGAGTCGTGTGGTTCTGCACTGATTTGAAAGGAAGATTCCAAATTTGTTAGTATTTTAGCGGAACTATCTCTACGCAGAGTCCTTGCGGATACGCACATGCGCTCACACACACACGCATGTTGGTAAACCTGCTTAGAAAGAATGTTCTCTCTCTAAAGCAGCGGTTCTCAACCTGTGGGTCGCGACCCCTTTGGCGGTCGAACGACCCTTTCACAGGGGTCGCCTAAGACCATCCTGCATATCAGATATTTACATGACGATTCATAACAGTAGCAACATGACAGTTATGACGTAGCAACGAAAATAATTGTATGGTTGGGTCACAGCATGAGGAGCCGTATTTGAAGGGCCAGAAGCCTGAGAACCACTGGTCTAGAGAGACGATGGGATGGAACAAAGCCTGCGAATTCCCATGATCCGCCAATGCACACAGGACGGCGGAGAGCCAACAGCCTGGCCCTAGTTTACTGTATTTTTTATATTTATTTACTTATCTTCCATCATCATCTATCCCTCAATGGCCTCTCTCGGCCCCGTGTCTTAAAAGACACAGGCTATCTGTTGTCAACTCTTTTTAAAAAAATCTGAGAAAAGTTCTCATTTATTTTTTAATGATTCCGAATTTTTTTTTTTTAAAAAGGGGAAACACGATGATGCATAAGGGAAGGCCCGTGGAAGCCCAGACTCCAAGCGGCTGCTTCTTCCTCCCGGCCCGGGAGCCTTCGCACAAGAACGAACGAGGCCCGTTCTGGAAATAGGCCTGTGACTGTATCTGAGTTCTCCATCATCGAGTGAATTAATGGAATTCTTCCTGCTTTTGAACATAACACAGATGCTCCGAATTCCTTCCTGCTTCCTTCCTAGCAGTGCGGGGGGCGGGGGGGGGGGGGCGGCCTGCAGTGTCAGCCGGCTGTAGGGCTGAGGGGCAGGGAGCTCCTCTCGTCCCGAAGCCCCCAAAGCTGAGGCCCAGACCCCCCGAAGGACGGGAGGCGGCCCTGGGCTCGGGGCCGGGCCCCACACTGCCTCCTGCTGGGGGGCTCCGGCCGGCCCTCGCCTGCCCCCAGCGATGGAAGGCGCGGCATGGGCACGGCCAGGCTGCTGTGGCACAAAGCGCGACTATAACGCTGGGGTTCAGGAAGACTCTTCGTTCGTGTCTTTTCCTTTTCTTCCTGTGAACGGGCAAGGGGCACTGAGAGACCTGGACCAGCCCATCACGAGGCCTATCCAGGGACCGGACATCGTGAGGAGACACACAGTGGTGTGTGCGCTTCCCTCCTGCACATGCGTGTGCGCGCTCCTGGACCCGGCGCCAGCTGGGAATCAGGACACGGCTGGGCGTAACTGGGTCATCTGTGCCGCCGTCTGCATGGCCGCCGTCCTCTCGTCCGCCACGGGGACCACTGGGCTGGCGACGGCAGGTCCCGTGCCAACACAGCCCCGCAGCGGGTTTTCTGTCCGTGTATTTCTGCGTGTGTGTGTATGCATGTGTGTGCGCGTGTGTGTTGTGTGCGCGCACGTGCATTTAAATCCCAGAACCCCACAGGGAAATTTGATAAAAAGTCGGACACTTTGGTCCTTTTCCTGCTCTGGCTACAGCGGTTACTCAGGAAAGGGTCCCCTTGCGCATGAAGCCGGCGAGCTGGTGATTCTTATGAACGCCCAGCGGTAGGAGGGCAGGTCGATGGTATCGGGGGGCTCGGAAGAGAACATGTCAGTTGTCAGAAGCTGCGCTGTCCCCCAGAAATAAGGAAGGTGGGGGCACCGGGAGGCAGGGAAACGGAGCCTGAACAGACTTCCCCACAGAGGACACGCAGGAGCCGACAGACTAGTCACCAGAGAGACGCACGTTAAAACCACAGCGGTACCACCTCACACCCATCAGGACGGCTGCCATCAACAAGTCAACAAACACGCGCTGGGAGGATGCGGAGAAAAGGGAGCCTCGCGCGCCGCTGGTGGGACTGCAGCTGGGGCGGCCGCTGCGGAGAACAGTGTGAAGTTTCCTCAAAAAAACGAAAAATGGAACTGCCATCTGACCCAGTGACCTCACTTCTGGGAATACATCCAATGAAACCTGAAACGCTGATTCGAAAGAATGGATGCAGCCTGCGTCCACTGCAGCGTTATTTACAATAGCCGAGGTCTGGAAGCTGCCCAAGTGCCCATCGCAGACGAGTGGACAAAAAGCTGTGGGACATTTACACCAGGGAACGCTACTCAGGAGGAGAGAGGAAGGAAGTCTAACCCTTTGTGACAGCACAGAGGGGCCTGGAGAGCATTACGCTCAGTGCAGTAAGCCACTCAGAGAAAGACAAGTCCCACGTGATCTCACTCATAGGTGGAATCTAACGAACAAGATACACTAACAGAATAGAAACAGACTCACAGACACAGCGAACAGACTGACAGCTGTCAGAGGGGAGGGCGTTGGGAGCTGGTTGAAGAAAGTGAAAGAACTAAGCAAAACAATAACAAAAAACTCACGGGCGCAGACGGCAACACGGTGGTTACGGGGGGTGGGGGGCAGGTACAGGGGGATGAATGGTGAGGGGGGGAGACTTAATGTGGGTGGTGGACACACAGTTGGGAGGACGGGAAGAGAGAAACCAAAGAAGGTATACACTTCCAGGCACAGCCACAGCCAAGGGCAACAGGGTGGGGGTTGGGAGGAGGGGGAAAGAGGGGAAATAGGCGATATCTGTAAAAAAAAAAAAATTTGATGTTTTATTCCTCCTCTTTCCTCCCCCACACCTGGGCTTCTCATCTTAGACACACACACTCAGCGCCTCCGCAATCCTCCCGCTGGCCTGAGGATTCCGGAATGTTCCGACGGTCTTGGTGCATGGGGTTCCTGCTAAGTGGAGGACCAGAGTGAAATAAAAGCCGGGGCCTTGATGACTTCGCCAGGGAAGAAGAGGTTCAGCAAGACCAAGGAGGAAATGAGGGGGAGAGGCACGCGGCCAGAAGGCAGAAAAGGATGGAGATGCGGGAGGTGGGAGGCCGATTTCTGGGCATCGAGTCCTTCATTCATCTCATTGTTGGAAACTGGACCCCCTTCTGCTCTTCCCATCAGATCGGACTGAGGAGGGTGGGGACGTGGTGGGGGCTGTGGAGCAGACGGCGCGAGCAGCACACGGCGCGGGCAGCACACAGGGTGGGCAGCACACGGCGCGGGCAGCACACAGGGTGGGCAGCACACGGCTCGGGCAGCACACAGGGCGGGCAGCACACGGCGCGGGCATGGGCCAGGGCAGCACACGGCGCGGGCAGCACACAGGGCGGGCAGCACACGGCGCGGGCATGGGCCAGGGCAGCACACGGCGCGGGCAGCACACAGGGCGGGCAGCACAGGCACGGGCTGGGCCCAGGGAGTTTGGACACATCGCTGAGCCTCTCTGGCCTCCGTCTCCCCACAGTGAGGAGGACTCGGGGTGTCGCTCTCCCAGGCTCATGTGAGCACTGGAAGGAGGGGGCGGGGGAGGAGCCCGGGGCTGGCTCGGAGCAAGCACCCAGGACGGGGGAGAGTCCTCTCGTCTGAGCAGCGTGGGCTCCGCACACGTTGGGTGGAAAGCGGTTTCGAGTCCAGAGCAGAGCACCCCGTTTTAAGTAGTTTTTCCAAATTCGGCCAATAGGTATTCCCAGGTGGTCGGATATTGGCAAGGAAAGACGGCGAGCGGGATGCAGAACAACACCCCCCCCCCCCCCCCCGGCCCCTCCGCGGTGAGACAGGGTGTGAGCCACAGGTTCACGAGGCCACTGGCCTGCCCATCAGACACCTCCAAGCGGCACAGGCATCCTGGGAAGAACAGCACCAGCTTCTACTTGGAAACCACGCCCACATTTCCACGCACATGAGCAGCGACGGTGGAGAAAACACTCGTCCATACAAGCAGGAGGGACCCAGCCAAACGGCCCACAGCTGTTTGTAAACCACACCCAGGGCTGGGAGGGCTCTGACCTGAGCTCCAGGGTTAAGAGGAGGGTCCTGGGGGTGTGGGGCCTCCACGTTTCTGTCTCCCTCTCCTCTCCTCACCTCACTCCGACTCTTACTCCTACGCCTCTCGCACAGGGATCACATGCAGGAGATGATGTGGCCAAATACCCTGCCGTGTCTGTGCAGACTAATCTCAATTCAGAAACGGTTTCCTTCTCCACTGCGTCCAGGGAGCGGCCGATGCTGGGCCCAGGCCCGGCTCTGGAGCAGCCCCCCTCCCTTCCCCAGCACGGCTCCCCTCGCTTCTAGCCTCCAGGGTCCCTTGCTCTGAAGTCTGGATTTTTGACTTTCCACAGATCCCCCAGTGTGTCTCCTCTCCTGGTTAATGGGGTCCCTTAGTTCCTCCTCCAGGTCCCCAAATTCCCCCGGAGCTGAGATTGGCGTGTATGACGCCGGCCAGTCAGACCCGCCTCCCCCATGGCAGCCCAGAGGGCCCAGGATCCCCTGATGACCAGTCGTCGGGCCATTCATCTCCAACAACCGGACCCACTGAGCGACTTGGGTGTTTGCGACGCTTCATTCTTTGGGGGCCGCAGAAAATATGTCAATCAAGTGATGAACCGCCTGGTGGGCCAAGGAGATGAGCTCATAGCTGGTCTACCTCTTTCAGCCTCTTGGCGAAGTGCCATTTGTCTCGCGGCCAAAAATCCACATATGCAGAACGAGTTTCACACGGAGATGCCGAGACTCACGCAGTGATTTATGTGTGACAGACATCCTTCCAGACCATCGACCGCGGGCGGGCAGGGCTTGTCTCACAGTCCCTCTGGCCCAGGAAGCTCGCCTTCGACCCGAGCCACACGGGGAGAGCTGTGCTGTGACAACACGGCCAGCGGGCCTGCCCCTGTGGCTGACGCTCGCACGGACATGGGAGAATGATCCTGGTCAAGACACAGCGCCATGGACGCTGGTCTAATTGGAAGCAGCTGAGGACGGTGGGAAGCAGCGCTCTCGCCCCTGGGACGCTCTCCTTCCTGGGGCGGCCAGTGGGCGGGCCTGCAGCCTCCTGGGCCTGGACTGAGAGCCACCCCCCCCACGCTCCACAGAAAAGACAGCACCCCACCCGCACGGAGACCGCCATGCCCCTCGCGTGGCCTGTGCGAGACCATGAACAAGATCCACTGGATTTACTTCACACGACTCACGGAGGGACGGGGCATGTTGTTTTCCACTCGAACATTGCTGGTGGAAACGCCAATCCAGAGCACCCGCAGGGGCACCTGGGCTGGAGACGGCACCCCGATTAACAGCACAGGGAGCGCCTCCCAACTCAGAGTGCACCTTCTGGAGGGTCGCTCTGGAAGACAGGTACAGGCAGAGGACAGGTGTGAGGCAGGGGACAGGTGTGAGGCAGGGGACAGGTGTGAGGCAGGGGACAGGTGTGAGGTAGGGGACAGGTGTGAGGCAGGGGACAGGTGTGAGGTAGGGGAAGGTGTGAGGCAGGGGACAGGTGTGAGGTAGGGGACAGGTGTGAGGCAGGGGACAGGTGTGAGCCAGAGGATGGTGTGGCACAAGCTGGCATGGAGATCTGGCCACGCCCGTGCAGCATAATTAAAAACAACGTGCGCGCTCTTGTGCCCGCTGACCAGGCAGACACTTGGCTCTCAGGCTCACGTGGTCGCAGGTGGCAGCTGGTGGACTTGGGCCTGAGCTGGGCCTCTTGGCTCCAAGGCCCAGGCTTCTCTCTCCAGGCCACACGGCGCCCCTGACTGGTCAGAGGGAACCGCGCTGCTCCTCTGGGAACAGGCCCCAGCGGCCTTTTCCGTTAGAGTCTCCAGCACACGGCCAGCCCCTGCCCAGAGCCGCCGACGGCTCCCAAAACACGAGGAAGAGTTAGAAAATGGTTTCCTGAAATGAAGGCAAAACCAGGAAGAACCCACGAGGCTGTGCTTATGAAGGGACGTTTGTAGGTCTTGGGTTCTTGAAATTATTGGGTGTTCTATGCACAACGATGGACTAAAACGATACCGAGGAGAGGTCAGTGTGAGCAGGCTGTTCTGTCCCTGGATGGGTAACGTGGTCGGCGGGAGCGCTGTCCCTATACACCAAGGTGGCGGGTTCAATCCCCCGTCAGGGCGTGTACGAGAATCAACCAATGAACGCATCACTACGTGGAACAACAAACCAACGTTTCTCTCTCTCCTCTCCTCTCTCTCTCTAAAGTCAACAAATAAAAATGTCAAGAAACGTTTTTCGCGCCTCATTACACTCTCCTTGCAGAAGGTGGGACTTTGGAAAATCAGCTTTCCTATGACGCTCCCGTGAACACCGGAACATCGGGAACCCACGCAGGCCGGCCCAGGAGGAGGAGTGGCCACACCGACCCGAGTCCCTTCAGTTAAAGAAAGACAGTCCCCTGACTCTCAATGACCATCTGTGACGAAAAGCACATGAAACAGCTCCCTGGGAAAGGTGAGAAAACGTCAAACAAGAACCATAGATTAGAACAGTGCTGTTCTTGCTCAGAACCACTGCGTGTCTTCCTCGGGGTGGACAGGGGTGAGCCCGCCGCCCCCTGAAGCCTCCCCCTGCTCCCAGGCCCTCTCTGCTGCCTAGGTCCAGCCGTGCCCAGCACTTGGCACTTGGCACTGGGCGCCGGCCTCCGTCTCCACCTCCACCTCCACCTCCACCTCCACCCCGACCCGGACATTATCTGGGTCAAGCACACGGCCAGTGTCCACTCAGCACATCGCTGGGAGATGGCTGTTTTCTCACGCGATGATGTAATGGGTAAGCAATCACGCGAAGCTCTGATGATCCACGCAAATGTTTTCTCAACAAATACGGATGGAGCGCCTACTGCAGACTAAGGAGTTTCCATCGGCACCAGGCGGGGAGTGCGCAGGGATGCAGGGCGTCAGAGCCAACACGGCTGGCGAGAGGGCGGGGTGGCCGGCACAGGGAGCTGGGGGACAGGCGGAGCCCAGGGGCGTTCGGGGCCGTGAAACCAACTCGGTGTGACACTGCGGTGGGGGACATGGGGCTTCATTCCTTTGTCAAAACCCATGCAACTTCCGGCCAACATTCAAGTGGGTGTCTGCCTGGTACGTGGCTGGAGTTAGCAGGCCAGCACGGGAAGTGGAAATGGGGCGATGTTCTGTTCGGGAAGCGATGTGGAGCGCGAACACAGCACTTCTCACACCCCTTCCCACACGCCCTACAAGGAGACGGCGAAATGTGGTCTTTAACTGAGCGGCTCTGGGCCCTGCTCAGGCTCTGAAAACAGGCATCGGATTCTATCGCACAAAGCAAGGAGGCGGAGTGAAGTCCAGGGGGAGGCAGCTACTGCCATCACACGTCTCGTATGTTCTGTGTCGTGGATCCCCACACATTCTTCACCAGGCGGCGTCCCCACAAAACACAGTCCTGACGGGGGTGGGGGGCACCTCCTCACTTCTCGGGGACGCCCAGCCCTCCTCAGCCACTGATCGGGCATCGAACCGTGAGCTCCTGGTACATAGGTCGATGCTCAGCCCCTGAGCCGTCTGCCTGTCTCTAACTCACACCATTGGTCTTAGTTCTGACAATGGAGCCAGAAGCGTAAGTCACGCTCCCTGTCCGCCTCGCAGACGTGCGGACAGCTGGCTGAGCCTGGCCGTCCACCCCGCTCAGCACACCTGGGCCTTCACCTGCCCCTGCGTGGTTTCTCACTCCCTGTCCTGTTGGCTCCAGTCCACCCACAAACTCCAGCTCACAGCGGTCCCTTTACCCTGTGCCCGGAATGACACACCCCGCCCCCCACGCCTTCTGACGGGCACAGGGCACGGCCAGACCATTACCTCCCGAGTTCAGGACACTGCGCTCTTATTAACCAGCCCGGCCAGCCGTGTCACGTGGCTGTTGGCTCATGTGGAACCCGCCGCCAATGAAAACACCCAGATCCCTTTTCACACTTAGGCAACTGGTGTGCTGTCGCATTCCGTCAGTCACTCGACACATACTGCCTTCAAGAAAATTATTTCCACACCCACAGCTGACGGTTCTCCAAGCGAGGGCCGGAGAGACGGGGAAGCGCAGACTCTGACCTACGGTTGAACCTGAAGTTGAAATCTTCCACGTGAATCTCAACGGTAACCGCAGTCTGCAGCAGCGAGTTGTTAAAGACACGCAACCACGCAGAGGCCCAGGGACACGTCAAGCGGGAACCTCGACAGACGAAGGAGGTAGAATCCCATCACGCCCACCTCCCCTGTTCAAGGGAGTTGGTTCAGAGAGGCCCGGAGGCGTTTTCTGACAAAGAGGCCGGTCATGACTGTCCCCAGTTTGAAAATCAGTGCAAATCAAGTCTTCAGGTCAGAAATGTTGTTCTTAGGAATCATGGAAAAGTACTGGGAGCCACTGCCCTGACACATCTCACAAGTCCCTTCATGTCCCAGGTGCCACCTTCCACACAAACACACATGCTTTCCTGAGAGATGGAAAATACTCGGGAGTTTTCCAGAAAACTCTGAAGCCGCCCTAACTGCTCTAGAATCACAAGATGCCTTTGTCACACCTGCCCTGGCCTCGCTGGTTTCCCGCGTGTTGTGAACTACCTGTGGCGGCCAAGGACCGAGCTCACCTTGTGCATTTGGTTTCCAGGCCGCAGATGCGAGACCTGGGCAGGTGGTGGGTCCCAGGACATGGGGAGGAGCCCTGAGAGCCAGGAGGAGGGGAGACGGAGGAGGGAGCTGAGCCGGGGGACCGAGGTTCATGCCCCAGGGAAGCTGCCAGGACTCACGACCAGGCTGTGGGGAGTGTCAGTGCAGAGGCCCAGGCTGCCCGCGGCCCCGAGCGCGCCCAGGGCCTGGCCACCAGGTGCTCAGACTCCCTGCGCGGATCTCACACATCCGGGCTGTCGTCAGGCACAGTCCCAGCGAGTGCCCCCATTCTGAGGACAAAAGGCGCCGTGTGTCTAATAGCCCAGAGCACTCCAGTGGCCGCCCCACCCGGAGCAGGGGGAGCTCTCCGGCTCCGAGCGGGTCCCACGGGGGAGCCCAGGAAGTGCGGGCCCTACAGGACCTCCCTGTGCGGCAGGCCTAGGGCCACGTCCGCCCGACCCACGCCACCCCTGTCCAGACAAGCACGGCTTTCCCTGCCGTCTTCAAAATGGTTACCCGCCGCCCGGCGACGCAGCTCAACGGTTGAGCATCAACCTATGAACCAGGAGGTCACGGTTTGATTCCCGGCCGGCCACATGCCCAGGTTGCAGGCTCGATCCCCAGCAGGGGGCGTGCAGAAGGCAGCCGATCCATGATTCTCTCTCATCATTAATGTTTCTCTCTCTCTCTCCCTCTCCCTTCCTCTCTGAAATCAATAAAATATATATTTAAAAACAAACCAAAAAATGGTTTCCAGTCCTCAGGTGCAGCTTCCCACCCGATGCTACTTAGTCCCGCACCACCACAGGGAGGACCGCATGGGGGCGGATTCTGAGAACCCGCTCAAGGTCACCCGATGTCGGGCTGCGGGTGGAGCTAGAAGGGCCAGGTTCTTGCTACTGTCGGGCGGGGCACTCCATCCTTTCATAGAGAGAGGGCTTGGCTCGGGGACCGAGGGTCCGGGCTGGGCATCAGAGGGGAACAGCGTCCAGGACCACTGTGACTGGCCATGTTTAGTCCTTCCAGAGCCGGGCGGGCTGGGGCTCCAGGGGGAGGGGAGCATGAACCGGCCCGGCCCGCTGCGGGGTGGCCCTTCCCTCATCCGGGGCCGAGAGGTCCCAACAGCCGCCCTGGGAGGGAGGAGCCGCCTTGTTCACAGATTGGAATGAAAGCTCTTTCGCGAGGCCCAGGCCAGGGCTGTGCTGGGGAATCTGGTTTGTCTGCTTCAGACAAAACTAGTTCATTGTGAAGCAGATCAGTTAAGAGCTTCCAAAAAAAAAAAAAAAGTGAGCTCCTGTGAGTCACGTGGAGGGAAGGCTGGGGATCCAATGTCCTCCTAGAAATGGGCCCCGCAGAGGGGACCTGGCCAGGCGGGCTGTGGACAGGCGGGGCGGCCTGCGGTCCCCCACCCTCCGTTTTAATTGTAACCTTGGCTTTCAGGCCTGGGCAGCCCACAAGGATTAGATAAGCCACATCCTCCCAGGCCCACCGCCTGGACAGGGAGCGCGCGGGACAGGGAGCGCCCGGGATAGGGACCGCCCGGACAGGGACCGCCCGGACAGGGACCGCCCGGGACAGGGACCGCCCGGACAGGGACCGCCCGGACAGGGACCGCCCGGGACAGGGACCGCCCGGGACAGGGACCGCCCGGACAGGGACCGCCCGGACAGGGACAGCCGGGGATGCCTTCTGAGGACTCCCACCTGCCCTTGTCCCCGCCCTGCCCCGCCGGCTGCTGTGGCCTCTGGATGGAAACTGTGTCAGAGGAGCGCCAGAAGGAGTGGGAGCAGCTCAGAATCGCTCTGTGAACTCCCGGGAACAGGAGACCCGCCCGCGGCAGCGGCTACAGGCACCCTCGCTGAGACCCGGACACTTTCAGAGACGCCACGAGACACCCAGTCGCAGCGCGGTCCAGGCGAGAGCCGTGAGCCGGCCCCGCCCGCGGAGCACACAGCCACTGGGCGCCGCCTCGGAGACCACGCGGGGCCCACTGCGGTGGCTGCCCTGCAGGTGGCCTGTGTCCCGGTGCCTCCCCGCCCAGTGCTCACGGGGCCTCCCAGACTCCACCTGGGAAGCAAGTGCCGCGGACTCGGCGAGAGGTCTCCCTGACTCAGACGTGGAGGGACGCCCTTGAAGAGCGGACACTGGGGTTCCCTCCATAAGCAACACCCCCAGGAGCTGGGAGTCACCGAGGCGGTGGCCTGAGGGCACAGCCAGCTGGCCGCCCCTCCTCTGACCAACGGCAAGCAAGCCTGGAGGCAGCGCGAGGACGCGTCCTTCTCACCAGCAGTGACCTCCGAGGTCTGACCTCAGTGTGTGTGTGACGCCGGGAGGAGGAAAGGGGGGGACCCAGACCAAAGGACAACAGAGCGGCTGAACTTCGTCCTCACGTGGCCGCCTGACCAGGTCCCCTCGGGACACAGCACCGGTTCCGTAAGGGCCGCCCGTCTGGACCAACTGCTTCCACACACCACTCAGCGCTGGAACTGCTGACAATTCTTTCCGTCTGACGAGCAAAAGAATTCTCAACTGCTCCTCAGACTTGTCATTCTTGCCAAAGTGTGAGTGTGAGTGAGAATGAGTGTGTAAGCATGCGTGTGAGTGTGAGTGCGTGTGGGGCGTATGTGTGTGTGTGTTTGTGTGTGTGTGTGTGTGTGTGTCATGGCTGGGACTTGTTGAATCTCTCATATTGCAAACGTGACCACGATTGCTTACTTTCAAAACCGTGGGGAACGAGGTGGATACGGCGTAGACACAACACACATGCATAACAGAGTGTTTTCTTATTTTAAAAAAATACTGGAGATTAAGGTCTGCAGAAAGGCCTGCCCGCTAAAGCCGAGGACACAGCAAGCGCTGGGAAACACGCAGCCCGACGCCTGGGAAATGTAAACTCGGGAACCACGTCAGCATCGGAGGAGCTCAAGCCTAGCCGGGCCCTCACCCCGGACTGTCCCGCCGTGTGACCGAGGTGCCTTGGCAGACGCGGAGGACAGCGTGCCCGGGTGATTTCTAATGTGCTGCATGCGTCCCAGGCTGGGCTCTGGCAGCCACATGACAGCAGCCGGGACAGCCGGCGGCAATGAACTTGCGGAAAAGTCCTGACCGCAGCGGCTCCAAGTGCAGGCAATTCTGTTGACGATTTTACTTCTGCTTCATACTATGACCCAACCCCCCGGGCCCCACCCAGGATGTCCCGCCCGGTCCGGGGAGCTAGAAAGGACATATTCCCGCAGCGGCACCCACCAGGCTACCTGTGCCTGCACCAGGGACCGGAGCGGGGGGCGGGGACGGCTGACCCACAGGCACAGGAGAGCCGCTGGCCCGCACACGGACGGCTTGCTCACAGCCTGGATTTCCTCCGTTAAGAGGCAGCGTGTGTGATGGACAGCTTCCTGGGAACCGCCATGTGCGAGGCTATTGGAATGCTTAGTCATTCAGAAGAAGAAACTCCGTCCCAGGTCATTCGGTTTATTTTTCTGTTTGATTTCGGAGTCTGCTGCCACTAACCGTGCCGGGGACGGGGCCAGGTCATCTGTCCTGAGCCGCACACTGTTCCTCCAGGGCTACCCTCCTTCCCGAGCTGAGGAATCTGACCTTGGATCCCGCCCAAGGTCACACGCCAGGGAGAGCGTCGGCCCCAGCATGAACCCAGCCTGTCCTAGAGGCGCATAAGCCTCTCGATTCTACTGGCTCCATGAAAACCTGTGAACGAGAAAACAGACAAAACCACCGAAAGGCACCGTGGCAGGTCCACCACATGGCGGACTCTGCCTCTCCGAGGGTGAATGACAGCTGCGGTCAGGTCACCCGCGGGCCATGGGGCAGTCCCAGCTGTGTTTACCTAACTCTGCTGACGTCATCAGTGCTTACAGTCCACAGTCCACGCAGGGCCCTGCACCAGCTCTCACAGCTGGTCACTACTGGCCGCAGAGCACCCAGCGCCCAGCATGGGGCCCTCACACGGATGGAGAGCTGGTGACAAGACTAGGACGGCAGGAGCTAGATAGTGCTGACCATCATCCCTGCTAGGAAAAGGCATTTTATTTTACTTTAAAATTTTCTTAATTGATTTTTAGAGAGACAAGAAGGGAGAGGGAGAGAGAGAAACATCGATGGGCTGCCTCCTGCATGCCTCCGCCCCGGGAATCGAATCCCAGCCTTTCGGTGCACGGGACGATGCCCAACCAACCGAGCCACACCAGCCAGGGCAGCAATAGACATTTTAAAAACATCCCCCTGTAGCTGATCTGTTACTGAATTATGACGTACTCAGAGAGTCTACTGGTTGCTCCGTGTTATGCATTTAGAAATAGACGATGATGAGCTGGAAGTTTCTGTGCCCCAATGGAGCGTTTTCCGAGATAACGAACATGTTAATAAACTTTTGCTTGACTTAGGACTTCCTAGCCGTGTCGTCGTATGTGTTTAGGTGATAAGAGCACACAGATCTTTTTTAAAACCCACCTGTCACCACACAGTCACCTTTGCGTGTTGTGCGTGCACGCGTGTGTGTGTGCTGAGAACTATGACCTCCTCTCTTGGCAAATCCCAAGCCTGCGTATTGGCAGCGTTATTAACGACAGTCGCTGTGCTGTGCATTCGACCACCAGGAATCGCTCAGCCTCCAACTGCGAGTCTGTGCCCTTTGACCCTCTCCCCACTCCCCTCACCCCCGGCTCCTGGCAACCAGCACCCCACTCTGTGCCTACAAGCTCAACTTTGTAAATTTTTTGGAAGTTTCCACACATAGGTGAGATCATACAGTATTTGTCATTCTACGTCTGGCTTATTTCACTGAGAATAACGTTCTCCAGGCCCGTCCATGTCGCTGCAAATGGCAGGAATGCCTTCTTGTCTCACTGGGTGACATTCACTGCATCTCACCTTCCTCCTCCGCTCCCCCACCGGCGGGCACGCAGGCGCTTCCATGTCCTGGCTTTCAGGAGCTGTGGTGCCAGGGGTGTGAAGGGCAGCGACTCCAGGAGATACTGGTTTCGTTCCTTCGGGGTCCCCTGCGTCAGCACATGGCGCTCGGGCCACGCACAGCCTATGTGCAGCCTTGCTCTTGGCCACAGCAGGACCTTGAGTCTCCTCCTGTGCGAAGTGAGAGCTGGACCACGGTCCCTCCCTCAGCAAGTGCTCATGGGGCGCCAGCTGCACCGGGCACTGTCAGTGTGGCTCTACCGTTCAAGAAATCGCTGCATTTTATGACGCACGGTCCTTCTGGGGGAAACGTGTTTCTGGACCCACACGCAACCACGCTGCTTTGCTTACAGGCCCCCGATTCCAGCAGGCCCCGCGCCCGTCCCCGGCCCTGCCCACGCGCCACGGGACGCCCCGGGTGTGCGCGGCTCCAAGGCTCTGGTACCGTCCTCGGGCCCGGCTGAAGGCACCGTGACGCGCCAGTCCGCGGGGAGGTTGCGGGTGACGCGGGCTGCCTGGCCCTCTGCCAGACCATCAGGCGCAACCACGTGACACCTGAGCCCAACACCACGGTCCCAGAGAACCACGCGGCAGACACGCCACCGTTCGCCGCCCGCTCTGCCATTCCAACGCCTGGGCACAGGGCTACCCGCGGGCAGGCCGCTGCCGTCGGAGAGGGAGGGTTCCGAACAGAGCGGACGCCTCCTGTCCCCCCAAAGCCCGGCTCGGGCAGCTGGGCTTCCTGCTGGTTTGCAGGGAGCAGAGCGGTGAGGGGTATCTTAGCTCAGTCCCGCCCGGCACCCCCAGGAGGGGAGAGAGGGCAGGGAAGACGGGGTGCTTCTTGTGAAGTGCGGGTGCTTCCCCAGCAGCGAGGGAGCCCGTTCCCACCCGGGCCCCAGGCTCCGCTGGGCAGGTGCCAGGTGGGGTGGCGAAGGCGCCTCGCATGCCTCCTGCTTTCACTTGGGGAGCGCTCAGGGCGGACAGGCCAGGGCAGGTGAACCTGGAATGTGGGCCCCAGTGCACCTCGCAGGAATGCCGCCTCCCTGCCGGCGCTGCGCTTGGCACGCAGAACCCGGGCGCGGGCCGGTGATCTCAGAGCAGGAGGAATGGAGGATCCGCGTGCACGCCGTGTCTCACCTTCAGCGCGGCTGACGTGGCGGGTGGGCTGTCCTGGGCGTGAGCAATGTTCTGTGCGTCCCTGGCCCCTACCCACTCGATGCCAGTACCACACTACAGTGTGAAAACCATAAATGACTCCAGACCTTGCCAACTGCCCTGGGGGTTCGGGGATGCCCACAAAAGTGTCCCCCGGGGAGAGTCACTGGCCCAGACTCCACATCCTGCTGTTGTCACTGCATTGGTGCCTCCGGTCCTAGGCCGTCCTCAAGTCCTAAGTCTGAAGGTAACGCCTTGTGTGTAGGTGACAGTCATTACGCTTGGAGGACAGACGCCACTCAATTCGAAATGGGTAGAACACACCAGCAGAGCCGTGCTTTCTCTTCCTAAAAGACGCCAGTTTACCATCCGGACACGTAGATGCCACAGTCTATTTTAACAACAACAAAAGGGGCTATAGACAGCCCTCCACCCCAGGAAAGCCACGGGCAACGCCAATTCCCATTTCCCGGGGTAAGACGGGAAGAGAGATTTTGTGAAATGTTTACAAGCAAAATCAAGCCCACTTCTCTCCTCAGCCAGGCAGACCTGCGTCGTTGCCCTGTTTTGATTTCTTCTGGTCCCCTCTATTTTATGTCTTCCGGTGGGAGGGTTCAAAAATCACCTTGTTGCTGGTTCAAAATGTTCCCCGTGCACTTACATAGAGTGCACTGCGTGAACCCCCTCCGTGAAGGAGACTGTCCCCCACGTCCACGCCCCGAGGGAGGATGGATGGGAATCGGGGGGTTGGGGGGGGAAGGCGTGCACGGAGTGTTGAAGACCATGTGATGCTTGAGACATGAGTCGGGGAATTAAGTGAACGTTGCTTTCCCTGCCCTTGACGTTCCATTTCATTTCACTGACAACCCGTCTTCTCACCACGGTGCCAACTCGGGCAGATCCAGACACACAGACGGACAGGACACGGCTCTGCCTGTGGTCACGGACTGTCCAGCATCTCCTGAGGTTCCAGTCCCTGGTTACTTCCCGGCTAACTGAGAGTCCAGCTGACTTTCCTTTGACGTAATATTTAAGCGTTGCCATGGCTGTGACGGCCATCATGGCCTCATCCTGTGCACGCAGAGTCATCAGCTGTCTCTTCATCACTACGGGGCCTGCGCCGAGCATCTATGACTCTGAACCGCCCGCCCATGTCTACGGATTTGAGTTTTTTAGAGAAAATAGAAATCCAGGCCCCTGTGCGGTTCGGATGATGGCGGGCGCTGCAGAGAACTCTTAGACCCTGTGCACGCAGGCATCAGGTCACGGTTGTGTGAGGTCAGGCAAGGCTTTCCCCTGATCATCCCATGTTAATCCAACTGCTGATTCAGCGAAAGGACTTTGGAACCCATGGGTGTTGTTTACTTAAGAGGTGATTCTACGGGAAGTAAATAAGTAAGAAAGCTCACGTCACGCTCCTGGAGACAGGCCTGTTTGCCTGCACCTCAATCCAGGAAGGTCCAGTGAGAAAATTCCTGAGTGAAGGCCACTCCAACCAAATCCTTTGCTGGTTTCAACCAAGTCCTTTCCCCCACTTTTTTTTAATACACTCATGCTTGTCAGCGACTAAGGGGGTTAAGATTTCAGGAGTCTGTATGGAATGCAAGCCCCTCAGTGAGGTTCGGAGCACGCAGAACGTGATTACGTGGCACCACTGAGTCCGTGGCTGAATGGACCACATGCTGTCTTTTCGCACAGAGCGTGTGCCTAGCGAGGGGCTACGCCAACACTTATCCCCCCCCCCCCCTTCCCCCTGCGCTCACGCCATGTAGATGCCACAGCAGAAGCCCGGGCGCCTCGGCCCACGGCTCACTCTGATGGCTCACATCTACGCACAGTCAGCGACGCTGCCATCAGCTGTGCAGGCACCACATTCACCGCAACAGAGGCCCCGGCTGCACTGGGTCAGGGCTGCCCACTGCTGTGGACTCAGGGGCGGACCGGGAAGGGGCCAGGGTCTCGGTCACAGCTTTCTCAGAGGTTTCCTCGGAGAAAGCAAACACACCCCTTCTCACCCAGCGGATGCAACTCCTCGATGAGTAATTGCAGCATCTTCTGCTGCGGGGCCGCCGCCTTCACCTGGCCGTGGGCGCTGTTTACCGTGGAATTCCCCGTGTCCCCGTGACCCTCACCCGGCCGGCGGCGTAAAGGAGACACGGAGGCCACGGAGTCTCTCCTGCTCCCGTAAACAAGATGAGATAAACAGCCAGGGCCGACGTTTTGTTAACCCGAGGTTTTCTGGGAAGAGGCCTGCTGTCCCCACAACGCGGTCGGTGGAAACCCAGATTTTACCGAAAAGCAAAACCCAAGCCCGACCCCCCCCAGGACTCGCCGTGCGGCCTGGAACGCAGAGTGAACGCCAGCTCAGGAGGCGCGTTCACAGGTCGCTCTGCAGCATTTCAAACCAGTTCTGACACAGAGCAGCGACGGGTGAGGTCATCGCCAAGGCCTGCTCCTCCCATTTCTTTATTTACTGAATCTCCGACCCAGTGGACTTTTTTTTTTTTTTTCGGTTTTATCAGGGAATTCACATGATTACGCAAACCTTCCAAGCCCACCTCTCCTTAAAAAAAATATTTTTATTGATTTCAGAGAGGAAGAGAGAGGGACAGCGAGATAGAGACATCAATGATGAGAGAGTTTCATTGATCGGCTGCCTCCTGCACGCCCCACACTGGGGATATCGAGCCGCAACCTGGGAATCGAACCCGGGACCCTTCAGTCTGCAGCTGATGCTCTATCCACTGAGCCAAGCCGGCCAGGGCCCACCTTTTCTTAACCGCGTCTGAATTCTACCCGACTTCCGCCCTGGGTCCCAGGATTGCTATGTCTTTGAAGAAAGGCGGTGGTTCCGAAGAAAGTTTACAGGCAAATAATCCACTTTTCATATTTTCCTGGGGTAAAAAGAAAGCCTTGCTTCTGACCGGATCCCAAGGCCGGTGCAGAAAACTCACAGAAATCTCAGCCACGACGTGGGGAAACACACAACGACAGCGTTCCTTTTCTCCTCCTCATTTCTCTAAGGGCCACGTGACTGTTCACAACGGTAACTTCGTTAGGTGGAACCTGCACACAGTGACTGCGACTTTTTGCTAGAAAATGGCTCAGTCTGTGCAGACGTTCCAAAGAATTTAGCTTATCCTCAAAAAGGGTAAATAAAGCCGTAAAAAGAAAAAAAAAATCTTAGGAAATTCTCCGGCAGAGCGGCATCGTAATTGCCCCCCTCCTGCCCAGTGGCCTCCCGAGTGGGGCCGGGGAGCCACAGGGACACTGGCGTCCCAGAAGCCGCTCAGGTGGGGCACCGAGTCCTGCTCAGCCCCAGGTGGGTGGGTGAGGGTGCCCGCGGGTGATGTCACCCCCCAGGCGGCGGGCCCTGGGCGTGGGTTTTCATTGCTGCCGACGGGTCCCAGGCTCCAGGCGGGTGTGCTTCCTCCTGGTTCCGGCCAGCTGAGTCATGAGACTCAAGTTCTCAGTCCCGACACCAGGGAGGTGTCCCCTGGGGTCCACAGGACACCCCCCCGGGGAGGGGGCCCCACATGGCCTCGCAGGCTGTGTCCTTTCCTCACGCTGACCCACCCCGAATGCGTCCTGGCTCTGGGTCCCCCTCCCCACCGCCCTCTCCCTATCACCCTCCTCGCTTAGCCTTAGGCCTCAGTGCAGACCCCTCGAGGGCCACACAAGGGGCAGCTGCGTGTCCGGCTCAGGTGGGAGGGCCCAGCTGGGGGCGCGCCTCCCCGCCCATCCTCCCATCCAGGCATCCAGACGTCCACCTTAGCATCGGCATTTGGAACCCACGGGTCTTTTCAGGAAAGCAGGAGCCACTCTCCTGATCGGAAAAGAGAAGCGTGGTGGTGGGGGGGCGCGCGGTGGGGGTGGGCGCGCGGTGGGGGTGGGCGCGCGGTGGGGGGGCGGGCGCGCGGTGGGGGGCGGGGCGCGCGGTGGGGGGCGGGCGCGCGGTGGGGGGCGGGCGTGTGGGGATGGGCGTGTGGGGGGGGGCGCGCGCGCGGTGGGGGGCGGGCGCGCGGTGGGGGGCGGGCGCGCGGTGGGGGGGCGGGCGCGCGGTGGGGGGGCGGGCGCGGGGGGGGGGGCGGGCGTGCGGTGGGGGTGGGCGTGTGGGGGTGGGCGCGCGCGGTGGGGGGCGGGCGTGTGGGGGTGGGCGCGCGCGGTGGGGGGCGGGCGTGGGGGGGGCGGGCGTGCGGTGGGGGTGGGCGCGCGCGGTGGGGGGCGGGCGCGCAGTGGGGGCGGACGTGCGCTGCCGGCTGCCACACCCCACGGTGAAAGGCTCTCCCTTCCGAGCATCAGACAAGAGCTGGGAAAGAGCTGGACGTTCAGGGCGGATCTGTCCTGTGAGCACAGCGCCCTGCGGCTGGTGACCCACTGCCCCGCCCGACCCGGAGAGGGAAAGGGGAATGGGGCGATGCCCACAGGGCCATGCAAATGAGACAGGCGAGCCGCTCCCTGTCCGGGAAGGCGGGAGTGCCGCCCTGCTGAGCACACGGCTGTCCTGGGCCGTCCGGGCTGCCGTGGGCCTGGCGCAGGCTGAAGTGCCCACTTCCACCCCGGGTGACAGCCTCACCTCCCGCCACGGGTGGACTGAACGGGGCTCCGGCCGCGGGCTCCCTGGGCAGAGGCTGCACTGTCCCGGGGCCAGTCCCTGCAGCTTTTGGGGGCAGGAAGGCAGCCAGCAAGTCGGGCTCGCCTGCAGGGCTGCACGGAGCCGAGGAGTGACCACGAAAGACGCACATGGGGCTCTGCCCAATGAGACCAACGCACCAAAACACATGTCCCCTCTGGTGCTGCCCGCCCACCGAGTTCATGGCCGTGCAAGGGCATCTGTGTGAGTCGGGATCCAAGGCTGAGAGCTGGCGGTTCGAGACACTCCCCCAGGAGGACCCGGGGAGTGAGGCCGCGCCTGCCCTGTTGTGGGAGCCGCCGGTACCAGGGGGCTGATGGCCTCTTCTCTGTCCCAGGGCATCTGCAGAGCCTGACGCTGGATTCGGGGAGGTGACAGGGAAGGAGGCGTGGCTCCCCCCAAGGACCCCGTCTTCCCGCAGGGTCTGCAGGTGGCGAGAACCTGCCACGGCCCTTCCTGGGGGGTTTGTGTCGGTGGGAAGGAGGAGGAGGAGGGCCTCACTGCGTGTCTACCCTTTTCAACCTCCTCTAAAAACAATCTGCCATCGCCGGCTGCGTGGCTCAGTGGCTGAGCATCGACCTAGGAACCAGGAGGTCACGGTTCAATTCCCGGTCAGGGCACAGGCCAGGGGTGCGGGCTCCATGCCCAATAGGGGGCATGCAGGAGGCAGCCGATCCATGATTTTCTCTCATCATTGATGTTTCTCTCTCTCTCCCTTCCTCTCTGAAAGCAATAAAAATATATTTAAAAACCAAAAAGCAATTTGTAATCATTGTAGAGTAAATTGAAGTAACAGAGTCCCACTTGGAGGCTGAGAAGTCGTTTTGCCCTTGAGACCAGAGGAGGGAATCGATGCGGGGCCTCTGAGACCCGGAATTTTCTAGTAAAACCTCGGCTCTCCCTGCAGGTTTCTGCCATTTCCATCCAGTGACCACGAGCCCAGGATGGAACGCTTTTGCTGCAAGACAACCAACACGTAGAAAAGTGTGCGAGTGGAAAACGCACAACTTCGTGGATTCTTCCCCAAATGCGTCCTTCTGTGTCATCAGCACCGACACCGAGAAATGCGGCGAGGCCCGCTTTTCAGGCCGCTGTCCTTCAACCAAAGGCGGCAGAGCAGACCAGGGAGACGAAGCCGAACACGGGAGGGGAAGCGGACCTCCGGCCGCCTGGGACTTGAACAGAATATACGCAGCACACGCACATGGATCTGAAGACTACAGGAGGGCGCTGGTTTGTCTAATTAACCAACCCCTCTCTACTCTCCGTCTGTGTGTCTGCCTCTCCCTCCACCCTCATTCCCTTTTCCTCCTCCTGCCTTCGTGGCCCTCCAATGTTACGGACAGAAACATTTCATTTAGAAGAAAAATTAACTTCTAAGCATGCCAGACTCGCAGCCGGCGGGCTCATGTGTGACCTGCTTGTGAAGGCTGCGACATCTGTCCTGTCACCTCCCTCGCCGACTAACACGGTGAGCGTTCATCCTAGGTGAACACTGGATAGGATGGCAAACCAAGTATTGAGCCCTTCGCTCTAGCATGTGACCCTGGAAAGAGGGGACACCGGGGCGCCCTGAGCCTGTCCCACCACTTCCTGCGAATCTGTGATTCTTTAAAAATAAGAAGTTACCAACAAAAAGCTTCGCTACCGCAGCAAGCCACTGCGCTGTTTACACAGGGTGGTCACGCTTTGTGTACAGTATGGCTTTTGTCTAGGAACTAGAATTTTTAAAAAAGCCTTAACTTCTCTCTTAAGTAAAAGGACATTATTGAAAGAAATGAGGTCACCGTATGAAGTTCACACAAATACCTACTCTAACGTGTTCTGACGGTGAGCTCAATGCTTAAACACATCACCCAGAGGCCACACAACAGTTAACATCCTTAATCCCTCCTTCCTAACCATGTTTTTTCTTCCCTTCTTAACATTAAAAAAAGAAAAAGCTAACCGTAAAGTTAACATTCAGAGAAAGTAAATGTTTGCCTTGCAGAGCCTTACAGGTCAGGAGCGACGGCCGCTGCCCGCGGTGTCGCCTGTTTGTCAGCGGACCCCCGGCCCCGCTGCCCAGCCCCGCGTGGCTCCGGGACCTCCCAGGGGAGAACCAGCCGAAGGCGGGTCCACCTTCACACCCGCTGTGAGCACGTCCTATAAATCCTCTCGTGTTTAAAGCAACTACGCCATCAGCAATGCCCGTCAGATAAATGATCATCTTTGAACTGTTAGCTTTTCCATTTTTGGTGTTTCTTGCAGCAAAAGCAATTTATTTTTACTCACAGATTTAAAACAACTTTAAAAATAACTTTTATATGCTGCTGCGAGGAACCAGCGTGTCTCCAGCACATGCTAATTCACGACCAGCCTGTTCTTTGCCAATGTGAGAACGAAGATAGAGAGAGAGATCGGCACTGTGTTTTCATGGTCCCACATAGCCACCTGCAGGCCTCCTTAGCGCACGAGGTGAAGAACGGGAGAGCTACGGCGATCGAGGCTGGGCCCAGGCGGACACGTGGGCCCCGTGCCTCAGAGCCACACGAGTGCACCACACAGGCCACGGCACAGCTCATTTCAGATCAACAGCACTAGAGGGATGACACATCAATCTCTTCTCTCTTCGTGATTTTTTTTTAGAGAGAGAGAGGGAGAGGGGTCGAAACATCAATGAGAGAGAAACATCATCGATGGGCTGCCTCCTGCACGCCCCCCCCCCCCCCCCCGCCCGACAGGGAACGGAGCCCACAACCTGGCCTGTGCCCCGACCAGGAATCGAACCGTGACCTCCTGGTTCCTGGGTGTTGAGCGACACCCGCCTGCTGAAGGGGCCCAGGCACCAGGGCAGAAAGGACGGCAGAGGAGACATGAGGACTGGGGCCTCCGTAGCCGCACAGGCGGCTTTCTGACCCCTGGCTCGGCGAGCCCCCAGCCCGCGCGTCCTGCCGAGGAAGTATCACCTTTCCTTCTCTGAGTCAAGAATGCGGGGACATTTCCCGCATTTTTCATAAATGACGCACACATTCCACTTCACGGCCAGAAAAACCCAAGGAGACAGAGACTCTGGGGAGAGCGATCCGCACGGAGCGGCAGGCGCCTCCCTCCACCGTGTTTAAGTTCGTGTCTCGCCTGCGTTTGTGTTCACCCTCAATGCCGAGGACCCGCCAGATGCCAGGGGCCTTGGCACCGTCTAGTTTACCCTCTGGAAGCTACTAGTAAACCCAGAAGGCAGGTTATCTCCTATCGTAACCGACCACTCATACAGGGGAAGCTCCATTCAGCTGTGTCCTGGGAAAATACCTTTAGCAGCGGCACTTTGCAAGGTATGAGACTTGCACGTGCATGTTTGTATTAGAAATAATCCCAGGGAAGGGAAGGAGGGAGGAGGGGGGGAGGGAGGGTAGACTGAGGCCCTACATTATTCTCACTCATAAATGGTTCCATGCACAACGTCCATTCAAGTCCCAGGAAGTGGCAGCCCGACGTAAAGACACGAAGAGGTAACTAGAAAGTCTCGGGTTATCCATTAACTTGGCAGCAGAGCCCAGCCAAGGGCAAGTTCTCATTCGACGCATTTCAAAGCCCCTGAAGTCAGCACCGTAAACACCAGCAGGTGCCAGGACGCTTCTTCAACAGCCACCGTGCGTGTGGCTGTGGCTCATCTGGCCTCAATCAAAAGCGAAAGAGAGGACAGTGGTTTCCTTGTCTAACTCTATTCAAATGCACGGAGTGAGAAAGAAAACGGGTTTTGCAAATTAGCACCGGAGCAAACTTGAGAGAGTTTGCCTGAAGGCGGGTCTCGCTCAGACGCTGCAGAAGCTGCGGTGGGTTATGAAGTGTCAGAACGGACGGGGCGATACTGACAGGGGGCCCTGAACCCTGCAGCTTCCAGAGTCAGTGCTGCTGACGGGTGAGCAGCACCAGGTTTCTGACCCGGAAAACAAACCTCCCCGGAGAACTTGCTCAGATCCCGTTTACGATGGGAATTTCCCGGGTACCTTGCTGTCCCCAAGGCCCTGCACAGATTCGGTGACTGGTTTCCGTCCCAGACGCCACAACACGGATGCGTTTAGGAAAACATGCGGTTTGCACATGCAAATGCCGGCTGTCACCTGGGAGAGACTCTGCAGCACATGGGCTTCCCCCAGAGCAGTGGGTCCCAGCGGGGCACACCCACAGGGGGCAATTGGACTTTTAAGGGGGGCAATTCGAGTGAGTTATTCACAGGGAAATTTCTGCATTCCTTATGGTTCTAGGGGCCTCATAGACAATATGCAAATATATGCTGCGGCATATTTATGCACTTCAGTTCTCTATGATGTTTTGAAACTTTATTTGCTGTTTTTTCCTATCACTTCGTATTATTTTTTTAAAGAAGTCCTTAGGACTTGCACTGTCCTTTCCTTCTTTTATTTTCCTCTTTCATGGATGCCATGTTCTTTGGAAGCTTGTTTAGACCAAGTGAATGGCCTTTTAGGCTTCCTCCACGTGAACAGGAGCTCGCTGTTTGAATAATAAGAATTCTATGTCACGGGTGGGGGATCAGGATTTTAGAGATGTTTGGGGGGGGGCGTGGCCAAAAGAAGGCTGGGAAGCAGTGCCCTAGAGCAGCCGTGGGCAAACTACAGCCTGTGGGCCGGATCCAGCCCGTTTGAAATGAATAAAACTAAAAAAAAAAAAAAGACCGTACCCTTTTATGTAATGATGTTTACTTTGAATTTATATTAGTTCACACAAACACTCCATCCATGCTTTTGTTCCGGCCCTCCGGTCCAGTTTAAGAACCTATTGTGGCCCTCGAGTCAAAAAGTTTGCCCACCCCCGGCCCTAGAGCCTGGAGCGAGAGAAAGGAGCTTGAGCGAGCGGCCCCAGTGACGTAATGCCGGAGGAAGCCCAGCCGCCAAAGCACGTGAAGTCCCGCACGGACAGGAAAACCTGCAGGTATCGCATTTCTGCCTTTGGAACAAAACCCTTCATGAACGCTCTGCAAACAAGTGCTCAGAGCACAGAGGTCTAGGGGCTCTCTACTTCCGTGTGGCCGACCGCGCCTGGGAGCTCACAGCCCCGCCACACGCTGTCCTTTGGCAGGAATCTACCTGTTTGCGTCCAGATGCTCTCTGCACCCACACAGGCGGGGCTCCGCGCCTCCCAACGGTGACTCAGGAAGTGGGGATCTTCGAGCTCACAAGCAACTGGGGCCCAATCCTCCGGAAAAGCATTTTCCGAGTTCGAGTGACTCAACGCCGATGACTGAGCCGGGGATCACGCCGGCGTTCGCCTCCTTTCTCTGGGTCCTCGGTGGTAGGCGTCCCATGGAGGGCGTGAGGTCGGTGTTTGCTTATTCATAACAAGTTTTAGGGACAAATCACGGGATCGGGGAGACATGTTAAAACTGTCAACTGTAATCCAGGCTCTTGTTCTATTCTTTACATCTGGCCGTTACTTTAAAAACACCCACAAAGAAGCCAAATGACCGTTTTGATTTTTAAACGTAAAGCGTGTCACCTGGCGGGCATTTTCCTTTGGATGAGGTCAGTTTCCTCGGGCCGTTTAGAGAAATAAAGCAGGGAATTCTGGGGGCTGTCCCCAGCCCACAGGTCTCTCTCTTCTTCTTTTCTTGTTTGCGGTCCAGCGGACGGTTCTCCTTCGGAGAAGCTGCCCCCGCCCAGGAGATGGAATCAGCCCCCCTGGTGGCTCCCACGGAGCCCCCAGATCACACCTGGGATAAGCCATCGCACCCAGGTGAGCTCAGCTCCTCCAGGAGGGGTTCCTTTGGGAACCTTGTTCTTTTAGGGTAAACCCAGGGCCCAGCAGGTCGGCACGGAGAGCGTCCCTGCTCCTCCGGCCCTGGCTGCCCCCCTGTCGTCTGTGCTCACAGACGGTGGGTCCCACCCCGTAGGCCTCTCAGAGCCCAGGCTGGGGCTCCAAGCATGTGCCCTCTTCTATTATCAGGTTCCAGGTGCTCCTGCTGCTGTCCTGGGAGACACTGTGAGCTGCCGGAGGAGACTTCTGATGGATGAATTCGTGGAAATAGAGCAGCTTCGAGGCTGAGGTACTGGTGAGATCCACACGGCCCCTGGTCCGCGAGGAAGCGCGTGCGCCGAGTCCGACCCCCAGGGGAGTCGGGGAACAAAGACCAGTTCTTCTCCGCCACAGAGGCACCCGCTGCGCACCACCCATCGGAGTCGCCGGGGACTCGTCAGGAAGGACCACGGGGCCTGGGTGCAGTGAGGCACCCTCTCTCGGAAGCACCTTGGGTGGCCCGAAGGGACGTTTGAGGTCCGAGAGCTCCTGCTTGGGGAGAAGAACCCCCCCACCCCAGTCTTTTCCACTCAGTCACTGACGTCTAAACCACGGGCTCGGGCGCGTCTCAGATGAGAACGGGGGTCCTCTCTGCGGACTGGCAGCCGTGGACACACACGGTCCGCAGTGCACTGACAGGCACTATTGATTATTGATCAGTTGCCGATCACCGCCATGAGCAGGCTGCTGGCCACAGCTGCCCAGAACCCAGCCTCGCTCCATCCCATCGGGGTGATGACAGGGCGTGTGACAGGCTGGGGGCGGGCTGTTCCCCAGCCAAAGGCAATATCTGCAAGGGGACTCCCCAGTGAACAATAGTTCAAGGCCATGCTCTCCTGGGCTCCAGACCCTCCCGCTAGCGCCCCCTGGACCTTCCCATCTGAGCCCCTCGAATCCGCCCAGGGACTCGGGTCGTCCTAAGAATGCACAGCCCCCAGGTGGACTCAGTCTACCCAGGCTTCCCACCAGAAGCCTGCGTGCCCCCTGGGTCTACATCTCTCACTCGTTACACACAGTTCACCCTCCCACCGGCCTGAGCGAGCGGCTCCTTCTGCACTCCCATCGCTCCTGCATCTCCATCTTTGCTCTGCGGCCTGCACTGCCCTCCCCAGCTCCATGCCGCCCCACACCCACTCCCCACATCTCATCCCCGGTTCCTAGCTCAGAGCCCTGCGGCCACCCGCTCTCACACCCGGACAGCGGAGCTCTGGGAACTGCAGCCTCACCACCAGTCCCCTCTGTCTCTCCTGTCGCGGCACCGAGCTCCGGGCCTCGGCAGCGCTGGCTGCTCCTGGCGCGGCTCTGAGAATGGCCTTCGTGTCGCCTTCCCCGGCAAACACCCAGCGCTCTGCAGGCTCCAGTGAGAGACCCTCCCCTGCGGGCTCCACCTGCCCCGGTCCAGGCAGAACTAAAAGCAAAGACCAGCCCTGGCTGGTGTGGTTGGAGGCTCAGCCTACAGACCAAAGGGCCTGGCTTCGGTTCCTGGTCAAGCCATGTACTTTGGTTGCAGGTCCGATCCCAGGCCCCAGCTGGGGAGCATTTGGGAGGCAATCGGTGTGTCTCTCTCACATCAATGTTTCTCTCTCTTCCTCTCTCTCTCATCCCCTCCCTAAAAAAAAAAAAAAAAAAAAAAAATGGGAAAAATATCCTCAGGTGAGGATTAACAAAAATAAAAATAAAATAAAGCAAAGGATAATCCCAGAAGGCTGCCCGGTGCCGTCAGACCTGCCGCTGCCTCTGCCAGGGTCTCAGCCTTGCTACCTGCAGCTCTCTCTTCCCCTAACTGACTGCCGGACACTTGAGAGCAAGTCCCCCGTGTGACTCACCCGCAGCTCAGACCGTGGACAGAACGGCCCAAGTCCCTCCCTGTGGTTCGAACACGAGGAAAAGAATGCAAACAAAGCCCGAGCCGTCATAGGTAGCGATGCGTGTCCTCACGCTGAAGGACAAACAGCCGCGGCCCCTTACGTAACTGTTTACCCCAGCCCAGGGCCATGTGCAGGCGCAGGAGAAGCCGTGTGCGTGGCGGGAGCATTTTGGGCTGTGGACAAGGCCTTCCCCTCCAACCGCCAGGCCCCGAAACTGCAATTCCAGGTCTCGCTCATGAGACGTTCCAGATGGCGTCGTCGGAAAGGACGCTTGGGCTGTGGGGCTTCCTGGGAGAGCCTGCCAGGACAGGACGCAGCGCGGAACCCAGAGGGAAGCCCTCCCCTCCCTGCTCGCCGCACACAGGCCCTCTGAGCGCGCTGCTGGCACCGGCAGGAGGGAAGTAGGTTTTAAACACACGCAGTGCACAGAGGCCTCATCGGTAACAGCCAGCCGGCTGATATTCCACCGTGGAGGCTCCCAGACCGCGTGTCCACCCCAGCCCTCCGCCGCCAGCAGGCCTGGGGCACAGCTCCCGGCCCCCGGCCCCCGCCACCTCTCCTGCTCCCGGCGGCTCGGGGAACTTTCTGGACACCTGAATGGAGTGTGCCTACCTAAATGCGTAGGAAGAACATGGACTTAATGGTTCCGACGAAGCGAGAACTTCAGTCAAACTGGTTATCTGACATGAGGGGGTGACGCCTGGATCCTGGCCCGAATCCCAACTGACCTGCCTACACCCGGGGCCAGAGGGCAGACCCCCCTCAACTGCTGTGCAAAGAGCCAACTGTTGCGATTTTCTGAGAAAGGGCAACCTTTTGGGGGGAAAGTGAGAAAGAAGGTGTGAGCAGGCCCGATGTCACATGGGAGCGCCCCCGTGACGAGCCTCCTCCGCTACCCCGCGTGTGTTCATCGTTCAAGAATAAACCTGTCGAAATGCACCGAGACCAAAGCTGCTTCTCGTCACAACTTCAAATGTCCACAAAGGACAGAAGGAGACAAAACCAAAAGCCTTCCGCGGCGATCTGAGCGGCCCCGCCCAGTTTTCTCATAACCGTACCTTTTCTCAGAGCGGGCGCCTGTGAGTAAACCTCACTCCGAGGAAGCCCATGTCTGCTGTGCTAGGTCTCAATTCAAACAGAGCCGCAAACATGACCTTCAGGGCAGGCCACGGGGCGCACGAAGGCCACGTGATTCCCCCCGCGGGGCCTTCAACCCGCTGAGTGTCCCCGACACTCTGACCCCACTGCCCATTCCAGGGCCGGGGTCCCCACGTGGGGTGCTTCCCTTCAACACCCACAATCACCCAGGTAAGACGAGCGCTGGCTGCCACTCCTGTCGCTAACCTCCAGACACTATCTTCGGGTCCCAGAGCTGAGATCAAAGCAAAAACAAGAGAGTATTTTCTCTCTAAACAGGGCGGGACCCTTCATCGTGGCTGACATGGCCTCTACAAACATCTCAGAAGGCGTCAAGTGCTGGCAGGGCCCTTAGGAAGGGAGCGCGATGGAGCTCTGCAGAGTATGTGACACAGCGCAACTCTGACACTAAATATGTGAAGCCAGAAATATACGAAGACGGTCAAAAGTCAGGAATGTGTTCGGAGGCGGGGCTGCAAATGCCTGCCTTTCTCGGAATACCGCCCAGTCTTCACCTAGGCGTTCTGCAAGAGCCAGGGGCTTGCTCAGCAATCGATAGATCTCCACAGATCGCCCGAGGGATGGAGCGAGGCCCAGATTAGTGCTGACTGGGCGGCTGAGATGCCTCCGGGACAGGAGGCCGCCCGCCCGCAGAGTGACTGTGAGCAGGAGTCTAGACCAGGGACCGGGCACCCGGGAGTCCTCCCCAGGGACCACCCTGAGGAACCCAGTCCCTGGTCCTGTCCCTCCCTGGCATCGGCGCTCTCCTAAGGCCAGAACTCACAGGCAGCAAGGCAGAGGCGGGAGGTGACTGAGGGGGGGCTCTGGGGCAAGAAGGCCTGAGTGCGAACCCTGGTTCCGCCTCTTCCCAGCTGCCGGGAACTCACTTTACTTCTCCGACCCCCGTTTCCCCAGACATCAGGAGAGCACCAGCTTCCTGTGCCCGATGCGAGGGTTAAAAGGACCGAGAGGACCGGCGAGTCCATCTCTCAGGACCAGGCCAGCCTTTTCTCTAAAACAAGGACATTTCTTGAACAAAACTGGCCGCACTTGTTTGACATGGGTCTTTACCACTCTCTGTCAAAAGCCACAGCTTGTATTTTTTAGACTTTGCCCCTGAAATGTTGGTCTTTTTCTGTGACTCTAACTGAACGACGCTGGCCCGCCTACTCCCGCTGCTGGTTTTTTGTTTTTTTCCAGGAGCATCCTGTTTTAAGCGAATACAGAACTAACAGGCAAATTAAGTGGTATTTATATTTTTTTTCCAAAACAAATCTCCCTGCACTAATCGTCGTGTTCGAAGGGATAACAGGAGGAGCTGGGGGGTGTTTCTGGAGAAAAGGGGTGAGTTAAGGTGCCCCAAGAGTTTAATGTCACTCAAGACAGGGTCCGGGCAGCAGACTGGGAGGCGCACCCCCTCCCAGCCCCTGTGGCTGGGGATTCAGGAGCCGGAAGGACCAGACCCTGGGGGGCGGGGGGGGGGGGGGGGGGACAGTGGCGGGATGGCCCAGCAGGGAGTAGACGCCCATCCCTCTCGCAGGAGCACAGCTCTCAGTGAGCAGAGGAGCCCACGGTTATGGAAATCACCCCCAGCTCCTGTTCCCACATTTTGCAAGAGGCTTCAAACTCCAGATGTTCCCAAAGAGCCCTTTCTGTCGCCAGCTAATCTTTCCGGAGTCTGTACCAATCGCTCTCCTCTGTGCCAACGATTGCCCGCACCTGGCAGCCGATGCCCGCACCTGGCAGCCGGGCAGAATCACCTGAGGAGCTCTGAGCAACCCCCGCCGCCCCGTCTCACCCGGGACAGACGGAGGAAGCCGGCCTGTCTGGGGGTGGGAGGCAGGCTTTGGGTTTTATCTGCTTTGCTTTGGTCTAAAATCCCCAGGGATTCCCATTTGCAACCAAGTGCGGCAACCGAAGCTTTAGCCCATGGAACGCGCTGGGCCCCAGCCCCCACTCCCCGCGCCAATGACCTCAGCGGCAAGCAGGGACCTGACTCCTGCGACCGGCTGCGCGATGTTGAAATCGCGCAATTAAACCTTCCGAGGCATGTTTCTTGTTTCTCACGTTGGGGGGGGGGGGGGGGGGGGAGGGGGAATGGCCGGCAGCCACGGGGCCAGACCCGCTCAGGTCCGCGGTGGACGCTGGGCCCACGGGAGGGAGCCACAGACACCCATCCGCTTTGGCCAAAAATTAACTCGAGTATTTTGGTTGGCTCAATGTCAGAATCTTCCGAAAGCGAAAAGAAACCTCCCCAAGAGAAACTCAGGATCCTGAGGAGGAAAGTTTGCTAAGAATAAAAAAGGCCGGGACCCGATCCCCAGGAAATTAGGCACCAGGACCCCGCGGTCCACCTGGCTGGTCGCAGCCCTCCAGCTCCACCACGAACCCAGAGCCGCGACCCGGGCCTGCAGGTGGGGGCACGTCTGGGGGTCCCCGGAAGCGACCACTGCACCAGACCCCACGGGCCCTGGGGACGCGGGAGACCTGGAGGGAGCTCGGGGGTCTGCGCTCCCCACTTTTGACCGAAGAGGACACCACGTCCCTCCCAGGCAGCCACAGGGAGTCAGCGGCCGAGACCCGCACGCGGCCTCCCGGTCCGGCTGCAGCTGCACCCCGGGAAGGGACCCGCGAGCCGGTTCCGGGGGGACGGCGCGGTCAGGAGGCCCCGGGGTCCCCGAGGGGAGGCGCGCACTCCCGCCGCCCTTCCCGAGGCCCCGGGACCTGGGACGCACGTGCTGGGACGCCCGCCGCCCTGCGCGCGAGGGCAGGAAAGTAAGAAAGTTGCGAGCGCTTCGGGAAGTCCCGATCCCCGCACCCCGCACCCTGGTCCCCGCAGCCCGCGCCCGCCGTCCCCTCCTCCGGCCGCCGCGGGCTCGCCCGGCGCCGACACGCAGCGGCACGTCCCCCCGCGGTCCCGGCCGAGGCGCCCGTCCCGGGGCAGCGCAGCGCGGGCGGCGGGCACGCCCTTACCTTTCTTTTCCTCCAGCGCCGGGCGCGCCGGGAACTGCGCCGCCAGGAGCACCAGGAGCGCGGCTCCCGCCGTCCGGGAGGGTCGCATCGCCGCCGGGAGCCCGCAACGAGTCCGGGAGGGAAGCGGCGGCCGTGCGCTCCGGCGGCGGCGGCGGCGAGGCGAGGGCTCCGGGGTGGCCTGTGGTCCGGCGGGGAGGCGGCGGCCGCGGGCTGCTCGGGACTCGCCGGGGACGCGGTCCGCCCTGGCCGGGGTGTGCGCACCGAGCGGGGGGCGGAGGCTGCTGCGCCCGCGCCGCGCCGGGGCTGCCCGGACGTCTAGCGCGCGGGGCGGGGGCGCGGGAGGCTGGGCCGGGAGGAGGAGGGACCAGCCAGGAGGAGGGATCGCGGAGCCCAAGGCGAGGCGGAGGGAGGAGGAACCAGCGGCGGAGTTGGCGGCCCGCAGCGGCACGGAGGTGGCGGACAGAGGTGGACCCGCGGGCCCGGGCGCTCGAGAAGGGCGGGCGGGAGGGGGCGGCGCGCGGGAGCCCAGCGGGCGCCCTACTTAGTCTCCGAGAGGGCGTTCCCTGCCCTGTGGGCCAGGACTCGGCCTGGGAACTAGGTGACCCAGCCTGCGTGCAGCCAAATGGTGCCAGGGTCGCCGTGTCCCCCTCCCTCCCACCTGCCGAGCAAACTGGGACCAGCTCCCTGTGAGCTGGCCCAGCCAGGGCCCAGGCCGGGCAATGGCACGGATGGGGCAGCGCCCTTGATCTCGCCCATCGCCTGCGCAGCACCGGGAGCCTCGTGGGGACAGAGGACCGCCTGGCAGCCTCGTTGTCCCGCGCGGGGTCGGGGGACAGGAGTGCCCGGTGACTGAGTTGGAGCTCTCAGGTCCGAAGGGCCCTTCACGTCCCGCCAAGCATCCGCCACATCGTCTGAACGGGGACAGCCCGCTCCTGGCCCGGAGCCGGGCCTGCGAAGTGTTAACTGAATGAATGCAGGAGGCCCCGAGCCCACAGCCCTCAGAGGCCGGCACCAGCCACGGTGCTTGAGAGCAAATGCCTGTGGTCAGTTATTGCGCAAAAGTCAAGCGCTTCGAATACAGGCTGGACATCAACCCAAGTGGGGTGCTTTTCCAGGAGAGCTGGCCGGAGGCAGCCGCACGGGGCCAGGCAGGAGCGCCCACCTGGGCAGCTCCCTGAGGATAGGCCAGAGGAATGAGGCTCCCGGGCTGCACCAACCTGGGCTGCGCCATGTCTGCAACGCGCTCCTTCCCCACTGGACAGGTGTCCTCGCACCCCTTCTGCACCCAGATCCCAGCTGCCCTCACCAGACCCCCTGCCTGCCCCCAGGGCACTGGGCCCACCCCGGGAATGGAGGAATGGTCATCCCCAATCCCCCTGGACACTGATGTGAAGTTTGGTTCCTCCCTGAACTGGTGACATGGGCGCGACACTCGTGACTTGGTACTCTTCGGCAGTTAAGTGGAGAGTCCGGATCGGAGCGGTCGGATAACCGTGGAGCTTGTTAGGTACAAAACCGTGGGAGCGGCCTCCACATACTTCAGCCCCGTCTTCTCGAGGGGCATCTGACCACCTGTTTCTCTGGCCTTGGAGGTCACAGCGAGAAGGGACAAGGAAAAACATCAAAGCCTGCCTTTCAGAATTTAAAAAAGGATCTTGGGTAAACTGGGAGCCTTCTCCACGTGGGATGAGGTGCCTCCGAGTGGGACGGGGCTCCCCATCCTGAGAGAGGGGTGCCTGCAGGGGCGTCGGGGACCAGGGGAAGCGGAGCCAGGGATGGGACTAGGTCCCTTCCGACCCTACAATTCCGCAGGAACATGCGTTTCTAAAACAGGCTTCCAGTTGGATGGACATGCACCCGACGGCTCCTCTGAAGATATTTTGAGACACAGAACTGTGCTGACTGCCTTCTCCCCGCCTCCCGGGGACAGCGAGGGAGCTGGGGACCGGGGCTGGGGGGAGACTTATTGTTTTACCGTCTGTCCTCTCAGGCCACTGTGGGCAGCAGCACCGGCTCCTGTAAGGGAAGGGCCGTGGCTCCAGGCCCCTGCTGAGGCTCCTGGGCACTCCGGTGTGGGCTTCCTTGGTTTCCTCGGCCACACACTCTCTCCCGTTGAGTCTGGTTGTTCGTGGGGCCGTGTGGGCAGTGCCTGGAGGAGGCGGTGTCTTTCTCAGGGACCTCGAGCTGGCACAGCTGCTGACGCACCCACCTGTCATTAGCGGCCTCGTTAGTATCGTGTGTGGTTGGGATTCTCGGTATCTCCAGGGCTCGGGGTCAGGAGGTGCTAAGAAGCAGAGCCGCATTTTTGGATGCTGGTTTCTTCATTCCTTTGCACAGGTGTCTAGTAGGAAGTTTCTGGACCCTGCACAGTGCTTTGCCCATGTGAAGGTTTAAAACTGGGATGAAGCCTGGCCCGCGTGGCATCAAGCTATAAACCAGGAGGTCACGTTTCAATTCCGGTCAAGAGCACAGGCCTGGGTTTCGGGCTTCATCCCCAGTAGGGGTGTGCAGGAGGCAGCCAATCCGTGATTCTCTCTCATCATGGATGTTTCTCTCTCTCTCTCCCTCTCCCTTCCTCTCTGAGATCAATACACATATATTTTTAAAACAATAAACAAAAGGGAGATGAACTTTGCCTAGGTGTCACTACCTGTCTCAGGGAGAGTTCCAACTGGACGCGTGAGCCCTGGGCGGCAGCCGGTGGCCTGCAGAGCATGGTCAGGGTGCCGGTGTGGTTTTCTGAGGCCCCTTCAATATTTGTTTTACTTGAACTTTTGGCCACATTTTTAAAAATCAAGAGATTTCCATATTTAAAATGTGAACTCTCTGTTTCTCTTGAAAAACATGGTGACGTGCTGGCCAGTGGGGTCTGCTTTGGTGGGGGAGGGGGTTTGATAACTGTCCCCCTGGGAAAGAGTGAAGTTGGCAGCTCACTCAACCCACCAAACCTGCTTCGCCAGTTCAGGGCTGCCGCTGAGGCTGGTGTTTCAGCCTGCAGCCCCGCCCTTCCTGGTTCAGCGGCTCTTACCTCTTTACAGCTCCTTCCCTCCTGCCCTTATCTTCCTTTCTCCCTCCAGCTCCTTCTGGCTCATCGTGTGTGTGAGTGTGTGTGTGTGTGTGTGTGTGTGCATGCATCTCTGTGTGAGTGTGTGTGTGTGTGCCTGTGTGTGAGTGTGTGTGTGTGGCTGTGTGTGCGTGTGCCTGTGTGTGAGTGTGTCTGTGTGCGCACGTGTGTGTGTGCATGCGTCTGTGTGTGCCTGTGTGTGAGTGTGTCTGTGTGTGCGCGCGCGTGTGTGTATGTGTGCATGCAAACACGCGTATCTGTATTTGTTGATACATTTTTGTCCAGAGGTCAGCTCATAATACTTTATATACCACACTAGACCTCACTTTAAATTTGCATAATTCAAATATGGAATAATATAAAAATCACAGCTCATACTGATACCGTATCATTGTTGTTGACTATATATATATGAATATATATAAATCATATATATATAAATATAAACATATATTTACATATACATATTTATATATATATAAATCATATGAATATATGTATATATATATATCAGGAGCAGAGAGTGCAGGTTACGGGGTTGGCGGGACCCAGTATCATTGTTTATCTTGCAGATCAGCAAGCTTTGCCTGGCTTAATGGTCGATATAAACTGTAACAGATGATAGAACGTGAGCTTCATAGGGAACAAGTGCGGAGGCATTCTGAGGCTTCGTAGCTACTTGCAGCATAATTATTATAATTCTGTCTCACCGCTGTAATGGAGGTCACGCTGCGAGGACCCACAGCCCAGCGTATGTTCTCCAACAGGGACGCAGGCCCTTCGCCCCGGAGAGGCCACGGGCCACGGGCCACGGGCCACGGGCCATGGCAGCGTTATCACGGAGGATACCAGGCAGGGAGCGTGTTCGGAAACCTTAAATGTTCTCTGTGTTTCAGCTGAGGCGTTTTCCCATTAAAACATAAACTGACACTGTGTATAAAGAATTCACACTCACACACACACACACACACACTCATACACACACTCATACACACACTTATACATACACACACTCATACACACACTCATACATACACACTTATACACACACACTCATACACACACCCAGACACACACTCATACACACACACTCATACACACACACTCACACACATACTCATACACACACACACTCATACACACACACATTTAAAGGGACAGAGGTAACCAAATGAACAGAGATCTAAAAACCGCCATGAACTCAGGGTGGCCTTGAGTATGTCTTATACAGTTTCGATCTTTCAACCTAAAGCGCTGGTGTGTTCTCTGTGACTGTCAGGAGTGGGTGCTCCTCGGACAGCAATACCCGGAACCCACACAGGTAAGCACTCCGTGTGCTGTGCCTGGGAGCCGGGTGTAGCGACAACGTTCTCTCTCTTCCCGGGAGGTTGTCGAAGGAGACAGAGCAGCAAGCCCAGCTCACGGCTCAGCCCTGGGCCCTCGGCAAGTCCTTCGTCAGCCTCACGGTCACGGAACCATCAGAACATACAAGGAATCACGCCACAGTCAGAGAGAAGCCCCTCGGCCTCCCACCCACAGGCCAACAGCCATTTCCCCCGGGCCGGTGAGGGGTCCAGTCCTCAGCGCCGAGGCCCTCCTGGCTCCTTACCTTCTAAAGAGCTGCTGTGTGTGTGGCAGCTGCAAGAAGAAAAGGGCAGTGAATGGCCACGGCGCTGGCGCCGCCGCCCGTGCCCACGCGGCCTGCAGATGCTCGGCGAATAGGGGCCCTGACGTCTGTCAACGGGCACTTGGCTCCCTGCGGGCTTTGCACAGCCGCCCTCCCTCCGCACAATAGCTCCCCATGGCCTTTCTTCCCAGGGCAGCCGCTCGGAGCCCTGCGTGGGGAGGGGTGGGAGAAGGCGCTGATTTCAACAGAGACTGGGGTCTCGGAGCAGCTGGGGAGGCGCACTGGGGTTTGGAGGCCAAGTGCAGAGCTCGGTGGGCGGAGGCCCCCACTGCTCTGCGGGGACCAGAGGCAGCGCTCGGAGAACCGGCCTTCAGATCCCGGCTGGACTGTCCTTCCTCCTGAGCCCGCAGGAGCTGGCACTGGCTCTGGGCCCAGCCGGGACCTGTGCTTGGTGAGGTGCTCACCTCTGACTTTTCCAGGCCCTTCTCTGGGATTTCGCTGAGAAGGATTTGTTTGTAACGGCTTCTTTTTACTCGTTTTGACCCCCCCCCCCCCAACTCTGTTGTTTGTGTGTGTGTTTTGTGATCTTTATCTTTTAAATGAGGACTCGGAGGCTGGTCCAGACCCGGAGGACCGAGTTTCCGATGTCACAGGAGGAGGGCGGGGAAGATGGCCTCCTCTTGCCCCTCCTTCCTGGGGACTCTGAGGTGTTGCTAAAGCGTGCGATACACAGATCTGCAACACATGAAGCCTATATGTTTATGTTGACCTACGTCACCCCAATCAATTTAATAAAAAAGAATTAAAGTGCGTTTTTCAAATCACTAGTTAGATTTCCTGCAGTGTCTTTGCCCCAGAAAAGGGAGGTCCTGAAAGTCTCCAGGGAAACTGGTGGGGAGGGGGTTTGTGGGTGGGTGGGTGGGTTGGGGTGGGGGAGTCCTCTCTGTTGGAGCAGGGGTTGGAGCTCCCAGCCCCACCAAGGGGATCCTGACCCTCTGCCTTCTAGGTCATGTCCTGAGGTGACAGGGGCTACAGGGCCTAGGCAGGGGTTCAGCTTCTGCTAGAAATTAGGGGGGGATATTACAAGATTGAACAGAGATATGATTGACTTAGGTCCTTCGTGGGCCCTCTCACAGCTGTGTCCACATTGGAATGAAGGCAGGTAAGAGGCCATTACAACAGGCTGGTGAGACGTGGGCCTGGCTTGGAGCTCTGGAGGTGGTGGGTCGGGGTCCGATTCCAGATGTACAAGGTATTGAATGTGGTGTGTGAGAGAGAGACGAGAGCGGGGATGACCTTGATCAGCATGTTGGCTGTGGCAGTCTTCATAGACACCAATACAGGAAAGGGTATATGGAAGGGAGAAGGCAAGGGTCTGGTTTTGACTTGCTGCGTTTCATATGAAGATTGTGCACAGCTCGTTGGACTGGAGTTTGACCTTCAGGAGAGAGGTCAGGCAGGCGATAACAGCTGGGATCATCAGTGAGCAGATGCTGCTTGGAATTGAATGGGATTGCGAAGTGATTAGAAGAGTTGACATAGAGAGAGAGAATAAAGACAGAAAGACAGAAGATAGGAAATCTCACCGTGATCTTGAAAACCCTCACATTTATCGTCAAAGTGGAGGAGAATCAAATGGCAAATGTGACTGAGATAGAGCAGACAGATAGGTGAGAGGAAGAGCAGGAGAGAGCTCGGGGTGGGCGGGAAGCCAGGGCTAAACAATGATTCACGAAGGAGGAAGTGAATGGTCAGATGTCAGATGCTACTGAGGAGCCAGGCACGATCAAGCATAAATGGATCTGCCAATGTCAAAGTCATTGGTGACATTAGTGGGAGCTGTTTTGGGAAAGTCTGAGGGGGGTAGGGGTAGGGGGGTGGAAGCCAGACTTAAGTGGGCTGGAGACTGACTCAGATCCTGTTTTCAAAGGACTCCTGACTTTTGATTCTTTTATAATTCCAGGCCTGCCCTTTGAACCTGGTCTCCCTGTCTTGATTCTCAGACTTGACTCAGCCCTAATCTGCATGACCTTCCTCCCTGCCTCATGAGTCCCTTTGGAATGCAGCTCTTGGTTCAGGCCTGTGCAGCACCCAGACAAGGCATGTGCTCCTCAGCAAGGGAAGAGGATTGAAGCTGTGCCCATCCAAGCAATGAGATGCGGGCCTCGGGCTTGCATCCACACTTGGCCACGAATTGCATACAATTGGAAAGTTGCTTAACTTCAGTTTCCTCATCAGTGAAGCGAGGACTAATCATCTACTGGACTGTGTCATTGCGAGGATTATCCTTCCTGGTACCTGATGGTTTCCCAGTAAATGGTGGTTACTAAATGTCCTGTCTTCTCAAAATACAACATCCCTTTAGTCATCTTTCTAAGGTGGATTCCTAAATCTAAATACAAGTTTCTAAAGGGATATGTCATCACCAAGGAATGTAGCTGCTTCCCTGTTGACATTTCTTGACTCATCCATCATTTACTGATTCAGCACCTTTCATGGGACACGCACAGAGCCGGGCTTCAGGCAGTCGGTGATGATCAGGAAGAGCATGGCCCTCAAAATTCACTGCAGCTGGCAGACAGCTGTAACAAAAAAGTCAAATCATAAATAATGTGATTGTAAATTGCAGCAGGTGCTGGGCAGGAGACATAAAGGGCGAGGAGAAGCAGAGCGATAGGTTAGGGCTGCTTCCAGAAGAGTCCATGGAGGAAGGTCTTTCTGAGACGTGGAGGTGTAAGCCGCCATCCGAAGGGCATGAAGGAACAAGGTCACGCACCCTTCCTGACATTCATTGAGAGACTGGGCAGTATAACGAGGTGTGTTGGTGTCCTAGCCTCTTCACCAAATCCATACCTTGGTGACTATGCATTTGTTAACTTCTATGAACGTTGAGTATTTTTATTTCTCCTTCACCGTCTTTCAGTGGATCCAGTCAACCATCTTTAAGCATTTGCTGTTTCTAATCTCTGTGCGGGAGGAGAAATCATAGGTTCGTGCAGGTTAGAGAAACATAAAGATGAAAGCGAATTGACTCTGGAGGAGGCTTCTCCCATGAACCAAGTCCCTAAACTTCACACCAGCTCATCGAGTTTCTTGGGGGCCACGTTGGCTCCTGGGTTCTTGTCGAAGCTCCGACAAGTGGGGGTGGGGTAAGTGACTTCGGGACAAGAGAGGTGATGCTGTGCACTCCTCACAGGTCCGACGGGTTATCTTCGTGAATTCAGTGGCCAGCTGAGTCTGCTTCGTGCCCTCTGAGCCAAAGGATTACCTGTCAACCTGGGAGGGAGCCTCGACAAACAGACCAGACCGACTCGTGCCCTCGTGGAGGTGGTGGTTCTCCGTCTGGCTACTGAAGGCTGTCACCTGTGCCACAGAATAAGCTGTCCCCTCACTAGGACCGCCACCTCTGCACTCCTCTGCACACACAGTTTAATCTGGGTTAGAACCGTGTTTGGAGTAAGAAGCAGGGCGGGAGGGTTGCCCACGTGCCTCCCACCTGCGTCAGGTTTATGGCCGCTCTCAAAGGGTTGTCTTTGAAACACAGAGCTACCGTCTGTGGATTTGAATTTGAAGCTGACTAGGCCCATGGAAGAGAGACTGGGAGGAGTGTACGCGTGGCAACCTCTCTTCCGGGGTCTCCACAGCTTCCCCCGGGATGAACATCCTCTCCTCAGGAGAGCTTGGCGACGGGAGGCGAGTGAAAAGGGAAGCACATCCTCAAACGATTTTCCGTCTTTAACGAGAAGTGGGAATTAGGCTGCGCCTTGCCCCTTTGTTGCAATATCTTGTTCGCAGGGTAATTTTTTCTTATTCCTGGATTGTTTCCCCGACTCCAAGAAGAGCAGCCCTGATTCCGGGAACTCCACATCAGGGCCAACCGGACAGACAGGGGCAAAGGATGGATTCGAGTTTGAGATTTTATTTTTGCTACTGAAATGCTCTCCTCAGTGGTACAGAGGAATTGCAAAATATGTCTCCCTCTTCAGAAGATGAAGAGTTCGGGCGCAGAGAGGGCTCAAGAGTCGTAGGACAGGTTTGCAGGAAGCATCCAAACAGGCGGTATTCACACACTCGTTCTGTCCTTGCTTTCCAAACCAGCAGCCGCACGAGAACCGAGAAAGAGGGGGAGGGGCTGGGAGAGCTCAGAGAGCCTCCCCCACTGGATACTAATTTTGGTGACAGATGATTGACAGGCAGTGGGTGTTGTGGACAGCCCCAGAGAGCCACCAGGCAGCCCATGGGCAATGGGTGACCCTGAGACGAATTCACTGTGTGACTCTGAGCAAATCACATCACTTATTCTGGGTCCCGACTTCCTCATTTTAAAAATGCAGTTGCACTCTAATAACTGCTATGGGTGCTCTTCCAACCTGGCTGTGCTGCTTTGGGGGATGAATAAGGCATTTCCAGGGCCAACTACATCTACAGTGAACCAGCTAAGGTCCTAAAAATCCCCTTAGGTTTTTATACGGGGCTGCATCGAGCAGGCCGGAGGGTCAGGTGGATGAGAGGTGGTGTGTGCCCGTGTGTGACTGTTACGGGAAGATGTTCCCCACTGTGGTCACTGTCATTGTGTTTATGATCTAAATGATTATAATTGAAATGAGAGTGTTTCATATAAAATCATAACAATTTATGCACAAAGTCGATGATGACTGGAAACACAGTCCCTTCATACGCAGGTTAAAGACTGGGAAGGGATGGGATGCACTCCTTGGAAAACGTAGTTGTGTGTGGATGATGGAATTAAGGTGTGTTTTACCTATTTCTCTGCATTTTTATGTTTTCCTTCGAGTATTAACCATTTCATCATCACTATAGTGAACAGTAGTTTTATTTTGAACTGTTTCGTACCTAAACACAAGATGAACTTCTTTTATGTCCAACAATAATAGTGGTGAAATCATTACCGCACTTTGGCCAATCCAACAAATCTTGAGAAATGCTTCCCACTTATACATGAGGTTTTGACTTTCTCTGCAAAAACTTGCTTTTCACAGAACAATCTGAGGCAAAGACAGCACTCGGGTTTGCAGAGATGTTTTCATTTAGGTTCTTGTGTGAATTCCATCGGCCCCTGTGGTAACAGGGAGAGAAAGCAGGAAAAGTCTTTGACTTAGCAGAATGTCGGAAATACCAGCCTTTTGGAAAATAAATCCTCACACTCAGGAAACTCAGCAGTTAAGACAATTTGCTGGCATTTCGGTGTCAGGCGTTCCACACCCTGGTTTCTTCTGTAGGATGAGAAATTGGAAAAAGGACACAGCTCTTTCTAGCAATAAAAGGCTCACTAAACCCTCCTCTTGGTTTGAAATTCCTCAGCTTTTCTTGCTATTTACATTGGTTCTTATTCAACACTTCTCTCACTCTATATTTCAGATAGAGTCAGCTCTTTGATTCTATTTTTAGTTCAAACCCTTTTTCCTGCCCCTGCCCCCACCGCCCCCAAAACGTGAAGATCCAATTTCAGGTCCAAGGCGGATCGCTGCGGAGCCCACGGAGGTCTTCTCGGGCCTGGTTTCTGGTGGGAAAATGTGTTCTCCCTCTCTCTCTCTCTCTCTCTCTCTCTCTCTCTCTCTCTCTCCTGACCATGTGGATGGGGATGGCAGAGAAGACGCCTTTGGGGGGCAGAGGGCCTTGCTCTCAGCAGCGACGCGGCCCAGCTGGCCCGTTGCGCTCCTCATGGAAACTCCGTGATGCGAGCTGGCAGCGGGCGCTGTCACCAGCTCCCACCCAGCAGGGCCTCTGGGCACTTCTCACAGTTGCAGCTGTTGCCCAGCGAGTGCCATGCCTGCTTCTGCGTCGACAGTTCCCATTGGCTCCTGGCGGCATGAGTCCCCAGAGGCTCTGGCTCCAGTGCTCTGGTGGGGCGCCCAGCGCTGTCCTCAGGGGGACATGGGAGGGTCTCAGGGCTCTTCGGCACTTGGACATTGGTCATGTGTGAGCTCGGGCTGCTCCGCAGGGCCCCTCAGCCTGTCCCTGCCCAGACTGTGGCGATGGGCACCTTGTTGTCAGGCTCTTCTGATGAACATCATTCGTTGGTTCGTTCGTTCATTCATTCAACAGCTGTTCACCGAATCTCAGAAATGTGCCAGCCACTGCCAGGCAGCAGGAACTTCCAAAGGAATTTACGAACTGGCTGAGCCTCTGAAGAGAAGACTAGTACGAAAGATCCAGCATAAAAGCGAAGCGAACCAACCATGAAGTCGGTTAGGCCACGCCAGGAATGTGCCGGGTGAACCATGGAGTGGGGAGAAGCAGAGCTGAGCCTCCTCCGAGACCCTCTCGGTGTGGGTGTGCGCGGAGGGGTGAGCACCAGCCCCGCGTTGGGAACGGGCTGGGGGGAGCGAGAAGAGCCTGCTCCGGGCCCAGATGCAGGGGGAGGCCCGCGAGCTTCAGCATCGCAGCACCAAGTTTCCAGGCACAGACATGGTGGGAGCCAGAGCCAGACAGGGAGACAGGGTCGTGTCGTGATGGGCATGGTGCGTCCCCTGCTAAGGAACTTGTATGTATTCTCTGAGTATTGTCTCTGCAAGCGAGAGAGAGAAATACCGACTCTAACTCAGAACTGTAATTCTAAAAGGCAATTCCCTGGCGGTGTGGGGGGCGGCTGGAGAAGACGCCTGACATGCGTGTAGAGCAGCGGTTCTCAACCTGTGGGTCGGGACCCCTTTGGGGGTCGAACGACCCTTTCACAGGGGTCGCCTAAGACCATCGGAAAACACCTATATAATTACATATTGTTTTGTGATGAATCACTATGCTTTAATTATGTTCAATTTGTAACAATGAAAATACATCCTGCATGTCAGATATTTACATTACGATTCATAACAGTAGCAAAATTACAGTTATGAAGTAGAACGAAAATAATGTTATGGTTGGGGGTCACCACAACATGAGGAACTGTATTAAAGGGTCGCGGCATTAGGCAGGTTGAGAACCACTCGTGTAGAGGGTTGGGTGTATTGAGAGTCTGCCCATTGGAAGTCCTGGGGAAATGTCCCGGGTGGGGCCACCTTCTTTCAGAGGGACAGGCGCTGAGGGCCAGTGGACCTGTGACACCCAGGGAGATGGGGCGTAAGTGAAGCCCAGGGCAACCGTGGAGGTGGCCATGGGCATGTGAAGGCTGGCATCCGGGTGGCACGTGCTTGGTCCTGAGAGTTGGATGCCCCTGCGGCCTCCCTGAGTTAGTTGGGTGGGAGTGAGTAGGGATGTGTTGGTAGCTGAGATCCCATGTGAGATATTGAGCCATTGTACCTTGATTTTTAAATCCTATCTGCAGGTGGGTGAACATTTGGGGAACAGTTGGATTTGTGTTCTAGGGTCCAGACACGGTGTACTAGTCAGTGAAAGTGTTTGTCACACAGGAGAGTATTTCACTCTTCAGAGTGAATGTTTATTTCTTCCTGACAAAGAAAGTACAACTCGGAGAGGCTGAGCAATCCCCCCCACCTCACACCTCACACCTCACACTCGCTGCTGGTTGGGGAGAGAACCCCAGCATCTTGGATTAGTTTCCAAGTCTGTCTCCTAACTAAGAAGCCATTGAATTTCTCCTGGGAGCACAGTAGTCACTTGGGATGACGAAATTCAAATATTGTTCCTATTGAACAAACACAGCAAGTTTCTGTAATAATATTTGTATAAAAATGTGGTTTTCAGCCGCCAGTCACTTCAGGGTGAGACAGGTCCCTGGTTCTGTTCCCACCCCACTCTATTTATTTTTCAAAACCATAAAAAAAGCGCAAGCATATAAGTTCTAAAACACAGATGCATTCACACACACACACACATACACACACACACCAGGAAACACAACATGAGGTTTTCATAAACAGTACTTGGCCACGGGGTGTGTCTTCTGGATTAAGTACTCCACAAACATCATCCCATATCGTCTTCAGAATGATATTTCTTTTATGTGGTGTGTGGGCAATTTCGCAATTATATAATGCTCGTGTGTTATTAGCTTGTGAGAGTGGTTCAAACCGTATTTCATTGTCATAAAAAATGGCATTAAGTGCCCACATGTGTGGTGTGTCATTGTGGACCCTGGGGAAGAGCCACAGCGCTAATACAGGCATTGCCCGTGGGCAGCTCACAAGCAACCAATAGTCCATGAGGCGACAGTGGGAAAGAGAAAATTAATGGAGTGAGAAAGATTAAAGGTATCCCAGTAGATCCTCTAGTGGGAATACACTGAGGTTTCCTTCCCACTTCTCTTCCCACGGAACTCCTACCTCTCACTGGGTACTCACTGTGCAACCACCAGCTTCCCGGAGGCTGGTGAACTCTTGAAAAATCTCCCTGTTTCATTTGAACTGAAACGAGAGAAATGTGCAGTCAGTTGGGGGTTGATGGTTGTGCCGCAGAGAGGAAGAGAGAGGAAGACCCGTAAGTCCCTAATGTCGAGGTCCAGGAAGCAGCAAAAACCCCAAGGACCGTTTTCATGTGACTTGGCGGTGGCAGTATTTCCTGGGTTCTACCATTTATTTCGGCATCCCTCCCACGAAGAGCCCCCAGGACTCCCTCTCCATACACGTGATCAAGATAGACTTTGTCATTCGCAACCTCACAAGTGACTTGAACACAAAGAAGTGATTAGCATACAATATACACGGTATGCCTATAGAGCAGCGAGATCAATCCATAACCTTCTGTTTAGATTGCAAAGAACCTGGCAATCATGGGGAATAGACCACCTGGCGATGGAGACCTACCTGAAGCTGGAGGTGCCTCTGCAGGAACCCAGCGACCATACACCAGGATGGCTCGGACTGTGGGCAAGACTGGGGTGGTGGGTGCCAACTCCAGGACTCTGTGATGGTCAGTTATGTTATTACACAATTAAGCCATGTAAATAGATGGTGACACGCAGGTCAACTGTACAAATATTAGACATAGATTCAATGAAAGATGTAGATTAGGTATCCCTGCTAATACAAGAGCATTTGGTGTGGCGCCAAGTCCAGAGTGAAAATATATGAGTTTGTATGCACAGAGATTAAGATAAGGTGAGAAATTAATGTCTGCTTCTTAATGACCAGGAAAATTTCCAACTACTCATAGAAATTAAACATCTCTGTGCTCTTATTTGATACATAAATGAAAACCTAGGTTACTAGCACCCTGCAGTGTTTGACTTCAATAGCATCTTTTACAAAGACGTAAAGAAAATGACTATTGATCCCTGACCGGTTTGGCTCAGTGGATAGAGCATCGGCCTGCAGACTCAAGGGTTCCAGGTTCGATTCCGGTCAAGGGCATGTACCTTGGTTGCGGGCACATCCCCAGTAGGGAGTGTGCAGGAGGCAGCTGATGGATGATTCTCTCTTATCGATTTTTTCTAACTCTCTATCCCTCTCCCTTCCTCTCTGTAAAAAAAAAATCAATAAAATATATTTTAAGAAATGACTGTTGAATTGATGAAAATGAATTGAGTAAGGTTCTATTTATTAAAACCATTTTTCATTAAAATAAATACCATCTTGGTCACCAGGTCCATATTATTCCACTTTTCACCTTTCACAAAGGGGTTACATGTCCTGGGCAATAACATTTATATCTTTTCCGTTAATCACTATTTACTACAATGATTTCTTCCCATAGTTATATACTTAAAATAAATGGGATACTCAACACCAGTGAATGCCATATTTAGATTGGTAGATGGATTTCATTAAGCACTTTTGTTGTGTGCCTTTTGTTTAACCATCTTATTTAAGATATCTTATTGGTGAAATAGTCTCTAGATTCTGACCTGGTTGAGACTATTCTTGGCCTTTTATTTGAAGGACAACCTGAGTGTGTATCAGTTCTGATGGCCTTTGGTCCACTGTCTTTGGCATTTCTTGTTATTGTAGATAACCCAACTCTCCACCCGCCACCCCCTCAGAAAGGTAACTTGTTTTCCTACCTGGATTTTTCATGATTCCTTATCTGGAAGTACAGCAATTTCACTGGCCGTGTCTTGCTGTGCATTTTCTTGAATGTGTTTATTCTGGGACAACCTGCATAATCAAGTATTTCTTTATTTCAGAAAAGCTTTGCTGAACCATGAGTATTGCCTGTTACTTCTTCCTGGTCTGTTCTTAAGAGACAACAATCCACCCCCCCTGCCACCCTCACCCTCGCAGGCTCTCTCTACGGGAGCCAATAGCGATGGCCAGTTGATAGTCTTTCTCCCCCAATGGTCCCCTACGTTGAGGTGGGTCTTCATGGGGACCCACATTTGAGCCCAGACTGTGTAGGACTCAGCAGGTATGTGTCAGTGCTTGCCATATGGGATTTGGAAATTACTTTGACTCATAAAATGGTGTTTTCCCCTTTCCCTTTCATCTTGTTGTGGTGGCTTTTGAAGGGTCTGAGGCAGGAGAAGCGAGCAAAATGCCAGGCACTTTCTTCTTTAATAGAAAGTGCCCATGACCTCGTCATTGCCTTGCCCTCCTGCTCTGGCAGGGTGCTGACACAGAGTTGGATGACAAATAATAACGCCCCGTACAAGGCGGAAGTCATCGGACATGACTGCGGCCACAATCAGCTGGAAGAAGTGACCGAGGCTGGCTCGGACCACCTTGATGGAGTGGCCACGAAGAACTTATTGGATAGTTGCCACTGTTTCCTGAACTGCCCACACACAACTCAAGTGAAGGCATCATAAACAACCCATTCCCACTGGGAAGATGGCTGACATACAAGGGTCGTTACAGTCCGGTGATTTTGGTTGTAAGAAGATAGCTATTTGCATTAAGCTTCCAGGGTCTGTCAGGTTTTCTTGTAATTACTCTTACATTTCATGGGGAAAAGAAGTAAAAGGACTTCCAGGATAATGTTGGGGTTTTTCTCACTGATCTTGTTCTTTGTATTCAACACAGAACTGGGCACCCAAGGTATGATATGTGGGCCCTTCTTTTCTGAGGATACTGGTAAAATCATAGCAAATTATTGTGAAGTTTAGAATTCTGAAATCCTTTTGTCTTAGGTACAAATATTCAAACAAGACTTTGTTCAACTTGACAAATGCTAAGCAAAAGAATAGGCAAACGAAACAGGGGACTGCTTTTGTGCGCTGCTGGTGGGAATCAGCGAGGTACAGCCGTTGCGAGTGGGAGCTATCTGTTAACGTTGAAAGGGCATTTCCCGTGAACCCGTAATTTAACTTCCCGAGTTAGACCTGACAGAAACTCATGCCCAGGTGCACAAGACACAAAGTATTTGCAGCAACACCGCAATAGCTCCAGATTAGGAACAACCAAACGCCTGCCGTCGAGAGCAGATGGATGAACAAATCGCGGTAATTCACAGGAGGACGTGCGTGGGTAGGTCGGCTAGCGGGGACTGTGGCTTCCCTCTGGCGTTCTTTCCCAACCAGCTATGGCGGCGTTGGCTTTTGCTCACTGTAGCACCTGTTCCAGGGGTAAGCTTCTGCAGGGACTGACAGGGCCCTGCCTCCCTTAATTTCCCTTAGATCCTGTTCCTTCTCTCACAGATTGTAGAGTTGTCCTTCTGCAGTTTGATACTCAGTTTTATTTCTCTGATGTTCCTTGAATTATCTGTCACATTGTTCATTTCTCACTTGCTTTTTTTTTATTTTAGGGCTTTTTCAAGGGTGGGAGTGCTGGCACCGCTGACTTGCAAATCATGAGACTATCCTATATAATAAAAGGTTAATATGCAAATCGATCAAACATCAGAACAACCAGTTGCTATGACAGGCACTGACCACTAGGGGGCATATGCTCAGCCAGAAGCCAGGCTCACAGCTGGCGAGGGCAGCAGTGGTGTGGGAACCTCTCCCACTTTCGTGGCAGTGCTAGGGATGTCCGATTGACAGCTTAGGCCCACTCCCCTGAGCCGGCAGTCAGATCCCTGAGGGCTCCCGGACTGTGAGAGGGTGAAGGCTGGGTTGAGGGACCGCTTCTCCCCACCCCCAGTGCACAAATGTCATGCACGGAGATTCTAGTAAAACAATAATTAAACATACAAGCAAAATAATTGACAAAAGAGTAAATAAGTTGGAAAATGTTTTGAGGTTCTGTGGGAAATGTATTTGTTATTTAAACTAAGGAGGGTCCAATGGGGTCTCCAAACTTCACTGTAGAAATTTTTCCCAGAAGAAAATATTTTTCCTAGGCAAGCATTGGACGATGGTCAACATCGGTATTCCCAAATAAAATTTCACATAAAAGACCGATGAGATGCCTTTTATGCTTCGTGGGATGGTACAACAGCTGGCGTGTTGGAGACGAAGGGCCCACTCACCCATATCAGGTCATGCAAGTCAACACAGTGCTTCCTGCAATTAATTCAGCAGCATCGATCATGGCGGACATAACAGACAGACATGCACACTGACAGACACAGTTACCTTTTGCTCAGAACTCTGCTCCTGGGAATTTAAATTGAGGCCTTTATTTAAAAGTAAAAAGATGATTATTGTAGTATTTGTATAATAGCAACATTTTGCTATCAACCTCACTATTTGAAAAAAAATTAAAATGGAAATAAGTTATAGGATGCAGAACTTAATAATTGTGGAGTTTATGCAACATGCAAGTGCTTGAGCTACAAGCAAATGCCATACTCATTTCTGCCTCAGGAATATAACTCTGTAGAAGTTATATTCTTTTCTGCAACAAAACAATGGAACTCGTTTGCCATATTGGGATAGTAGCATCAATTTAACTGAACAACAACGAAAGAAGCATTCATTGTCAATGTGCTGTTATGGAATGTTGCATTGGTAATACTGAAATACTTATGACTGACATGGGTGGTATTAAAGGGCTTTGCCAATGTCAGTCCCAGTCTCTCCCAACCCCAAACTGTCACCTGCACTCCCCACCCCTCTGAGCCTGTGAGACTCACACATTCTGCCTGTGTGGGGGGCAGGGTCTACTTTGCCGCGTCCACTGGGTAAGTGTAGGCTTTTGGGACTCATTGGCCTCCTTATGAAGAGGCCCAGTTACTGCTCCGTCTGCCATTTCTAAAAACCCCAGCCCGGACGCGGTGGCTTCTGGGTGTGTAATTCGCAGCCCTCCGCCTGACTCACCCTGTTTGCAGGTGTTCGCCGCCCGACCCGAGACGGAGCAGGATGTCCTGAGAGCGGAGGTTCCCGGGCGTGTGTCCCGCCCTGGGACCGGGCGGCGTGGGTTCGCGCTGGCGAGGAGAGCCGTGTGCTGAACGCGGAGACACAGCTGGAATGGTTGGCATCTGCCCGTGGGTCGGCGCATTCCAAGGACACGCTCAGGTGTGCAGTCACCTGCGCTGTCGCAACCCATGGAAACGGGATGGGAACAATCTGGAGCAGTGCAAACACAGGCACCTCACGAACCCCTTTCCCCTGGACGCCCCGCTTAGCTAACGAATGTGCCCAACCCTCTGCCCCCCAAGTGAATGACTAATCAGGGTTCTAGATGAGCCACCCTGATCGGACTTGTCTCATTTATTCTTTTAATCTTAGAACAACCGCTGTGAGCGTGGGCCAGACGCTGAGCTGAGCAATTCACTTCATTTCACCCCCGGGACACAGTTCCGATGTCTATGCGCGTCAGTTACAGCCTGGGGAAGGGAGACGGGAAGGGCCTGGGGCCTGGCCCTGTACAGAGAGGCCTGAGGAAGGGCCGGGCTTGGTCAGTTGCACGGCTCCACCGTGACCCCAGACAGCTTCCTTCCAGAGCCCACGCGTGTCCTTAACCCCCGCGCTGTGTGCTGTATGACCAACGTGGACAAACGAAACCTGGAAAAGTCCAAGCAGACGGCCCGGCATCCTAGCGCTGACGTACCCTCTTCTCAGAGCGCCGTCCCTGGGTCTCGCCCACCTGCCTCCGCTGCCTGGTAGGGAAGCTGCCACTCCAGGGCCAGGCGGGTGTGGGCGGGCAGCGGCTGGGTGGCATTGCTCAGATGCCAGGTGAGATTTTTCCCAGACGCATCTTCTCCACCTGCCTCGTATCTGTCCCGATGCTGGCATGTCCCCATCGTGTCTCATGAGGTAGAGGACTCGGTTGACGCCATGGTCCTGGGGGCCCCGGCCTTCCTGAGTCAGTGAGGGGAGCCCAGGGCAGGCCAGGTCTCCAGACCAGATTTACTTATTTTAAAAAATAGATATTTTCATTGATTTCAGAGAGAAAGGGAGAGAGAGATAGAAACATCAATGATGAGAGAGAATCATGAATCGGCTGCCTCCTGCACGCCCCACAGTGTGGATGGAGCCCACAACCCAGGCATGTGCCCTGACCAGGAATTGAACCGTGACCTCCTGGTTCATAGGTCGACGCTCAACCACTGAGCCACGCCGGCTGCACTATCTGGAATTCTTTAAGGAGGTGGTTCCCCTAGCTTGCCGACACCAGCAGGTGCAAAGTGACTGCAGCTCTGAGCTGAAGTGCCATCAGGTGACTGTCAGGTTATTGCCTCTCTCTCTTTGGCGCTGGAAAAGCAGAGACCAGAGAGGTGGCTCCACGCCCCCAACACCCCCGGCATTTTATCCGAAGGGCCCATGTTTTAACACTGCTGGCTGTTTTATCACACCCCCCCCGCCCCCCACCCTGTACAGGAAGAGAGAAACCCCAGGTGAGTTAATAGGCAAGAAACTAAAAGGACCACTCATCGAGGAGTCTCCACTGAACAGGACGAGGGGAAGGGACAGGAGGGAGCTTCTAGGATAGAAACCTAACAAAATGCCACATAACCTACAGGAGTGAGCGAGTTTAAGGAGCCGCACCAAATGTCACCCCCATTTTGAAAAACGGGATGTGTCCTTTCCTGACTGACCTGCAGTTCTCCGTATGTTGTGGATGCGAGCTCTCCGTTGGAAATATGTGATACAAGCATCTCTTCTCTGTAGCTTCTGTGTCATTCCCCTAATGGCACCTCGAAGAATAGATTTTCTTTTTTTAAATTTTATTTTTCAATTACAGTTGACACTCAATATGATTTTGTAAGCGTGTCCGGTGCACAGCACGGAGCTGAGACAATCACCTGCGTCACAAAGTGGTCCCCCGACATGTCAAGTACCCGCCTGGCACCACATGTCGTTATTACACGGTTATTGACCATGTTCCCTGCGCTGTGCTGTGCATCCCCGGGACTATTGTGTAATTACCAATCCGTGCTTCTCAATCCCTAGCAATAGATTGTCTTAAGGCAATGTGGTCCAATTTGTTGTTTGTGTGTGCGTGTCCCGTGTAAGAGATATTTGCCTCCATAAATCTTGAGGATGTCCTACGAGATTCATGGTTTCGCCCTCCACACTTCTCCGCGAGACATCTGGGACTGATCTTCGTTCTGTGAGATGTGAGGTCGGAGCCAAGATGACATGTTTCTGTGAGGGTCAGCACTGACCCCGCCCTGGTGGCTGTGTTCGTGGGGTCTGTTTCTGGGCTCTCGGCTCACCCGCTGGCCGGCTGCCCGTCTTTATCACGTCCGCGTTATCTTTGTTGTGAGCTGCGTCCTGGGCCTTGACCACGGGCAGCGCCACGCCTCCGTCCCTGCTTTCCCCGTCAAGGTTGCCTTCCCCGCTCCTGACCTTCTGTATTTCCAAGTAAACTTTAGAATCAACTTGTCAACGTCCACACACGCTCCCACACCTGCTGGGCTTCTGCGGGGATTTCATTGCTGCGATGGATCGCCTGGAGGAAAACGGTGACATATTTACAATATTTCATCTTCTGGTCCACGGATACCATAAATCACTCTTTATGACAACAACGCTTTGCAGCTTTTTCTGTAGAGGCATTGCACATATTTTGTTTGACTTATTTGGGTATTTGACGTTTTTCAATGCCTTTGCAGACGGTATCTTGTTAAATTTTTCATTGGTTGCTTTTGCATAAAGATGCGATTTTTTCTAACACCTTATGAAAGCAGTTACGCATACAGAAAATGTAAACAAGTGCACAGCGAGCGCTCCCATGCAGCCACCTGGCTGGAGTGTGAGAGTCACCTCGTTTACTTTTGCACAGTCATCCATGAGTGAGATCATGTGATACTTGTCTTTCTCTGACTGGCTGTTTCTCTTAGCATAACACTCTCCAGGTCCCTCCACGCTGTCTCAAATGGTAAGAGACCTCTCTTTTTCACTGCTGCATAGTATTCCACGGTGTGAATGTGCCACAGCTTTTTTATCCACTCGTCCGCTGATGGGCACGTGGGCTGTTTCCAGGTCTTACCTCTTGTAAATTGGGTTCCACCACTTTGGGGCTGTCTTTGTCTGACTCTGAACCTACGTCCTGGTAAAAGGCACAGGGAGACTTTCCAGGAGAGAGCGTGGCTTCCGAGAACAACACGAGCACCGATGGGACTCTGCCCGCAGTCCTGTTGGGCCACTTTCTGGTGGGAGATTCTACATGACCTTCCGCTGACGAGGGAGAGGCTGGGCGACAGGAAGAAGACATGTCCCTTGTGTCGTTGGTCCTTCATCCGTGCGTCTCTTAGAGCTCCAGGCTGCTCAGGGCTCTGTTTCCGCAGCTCACTGTCCAGCTGGCAGAGATGCTGCCACGGCCCCGGGGAGTTGCCGGAGGGGGAGCGGACAGTTTCTGTGTCTGTGCCCTGCACGCTGAGCCCAGGGCAGGGGGCAGCGTGAGAGGGAGGGGACTGAGGAGGAGGGGGCTGAGGGGAAGGGGGCTGAGAGGGAGGGGGCTGAGGAGGAGGGGGCTGAGGAGGAGGGGGCTGAGGGGAAGGGGGCTGAGAGGGAGGGGGCTGAGAGGGAGGGGGCTGAGGAGGAGGGGGCTGAGGGGAAGGGGGCTGAGAGGGAGGGGGCTGAGAGGGAGGGGGCTGAGGAGGAGGGGGCTGAGGAGGAGGGGGCTGAGGGGGAGGGGACTGAGGAGGAGGGGGCTGAGAGGGAGGGGGCTGAGAGGGAGGGGGCTGAGAGGGAGGGGGCTGAGGGGGAGGGGACTGAGGAGGAGGGGGCTGAGAGGGAGGGGGCTGAGAGGGAGGGGGCTGAGAGGGAGGGGGCTGAGGGGAAGGGGGCTGAGAGGGAGGGGGCTGAGGGGAAGGGGGCTGAGAGGGAGGGGGCTGAGGAGGAGGGGGCTGAGAGGGAGGGGGCTGAGAGGGAGGGGGCTGAGAGGGAGGGGGCTGAGGGGAAGGGGGCTGAGAGGGAGGGGGCTGAGAGGGAGGGGGCTGAGAGGGAGGGGGCTGAGGAGGAGGGGGCTGAGAGGGAGGGGGCTGAGGGGAAGGGGGCTGAGAGGGAGGGGGCTGAGGAGGAGGGGGCTGAGAGGGAGGGGGCTGAGAGGGAGGGGGCTGAGAGGGAGGGGGCTGAGGAGGAGGGGGCTGAGAGGGAGGGGGCTGAGAGGGAGGGGGCTGAGAGGGAGGGGGCTGAGGGGAAGGGGGCTGAGAGGGAGGGGGCTGAGAGGGAGGGGGCTGAGAGGGAGGGGGCTGAGGAGGAGGGGGCTGAGAGGGAGGGGGCTGAGGGGAAGGGGGCTGAGAGGGAGGGGGCTGAGAGGGAGGGGGCTGAGAGGGAGGGGGCTGAGAGGGAGGGGACTGAGGAGGAGGGGGCTGAGAGGGAGGGGGCTGAGAGGGAGGGGGCTGAGAGGGAGGGGGCTGAGGGGAAGGGGGCTGAGAGGGAGGGGGCTGAGAGGGAGGGGGCTGAGAGGGAGGGGGCTGAGGAGGAGGGGGCTGAGAGGGAGGGGGCTGAGGGGAAGGGGGCTGAGAGGGAGGGGGCTGAGAGGGAGGGGGCTGAGAGGGAGGGGGCTGAGAGGGAGGGGACTGAGGAGGAGGGGGCTGAGGAGGAGGGGGCTGAGGGGGAGGGGGCTGAGAGGGAGGGGGCTGAGGAGGAGGGGGCTGAGAGGGAGGGGGCTGAGAGGGAGGGGGCTGAGAGGGAGGGGGCTGAGGAGGAGGGGGCTGAGAGGGAGGGGGCTGAGGGGAAGGGGGCTGAGAGGGAGGGGGCTGAGAGGGAGGGGGCTGAGAGGGAGGGGGCTGAGAGGGAGGGGACTGAGGAGGAGGGGGCTGAGGAGGAGGGGGCTGAGGGGGAGGGGGCTGAGAGGGAGGGGGCTGAGGGGGAGGGGCTCGGGGCCAGGACGGTTACTCGGAGCTGAGCGGACTCACTGCCCAGCCGCCACCCGGCTATGACCTTTGGACTGGTTGTTTAAACTTCTAAAAACTCTAGGATTAGAGCGTTCATTTCGGATGTGGTTCTTTGATCGTTTTTAAAAAAATAGCTATTTTTTCCCAACACAAACTCTGAGATGGGAAATGCCATCTCTACTGTACAGGTCTTATGCAAATGATAATAATTAATAATCAATGATAACAGCTCAGGGTCTTACGTCATTTGCCTTACGTTCATCCACTTGGCAGGCGCAGGGCTGGGGCTGGGCTCTCTCCGTCCTTGTCATGCGGAAGCAGGTTCACGTTGTTGTCTTACCGTAACTGACGAGAAAGGGAATGGCAGTTTTCTTATCACCTTTGCTCCTTTCTGCTGCACAACCACTCCTTCCGCAGCAGTTTTCACACCGCCCGGCATCGCCCGTGCTGACTTCCAGGGGCTCACCTGTCCCACATGGAGACTGGCCCGCCGTCCTGGCCATGGGTCCATCACGGGACAGCGAGAACCCACTGCCCACGGCTCCTTCCACCTGGACGGCAGCCCTCCGGGCAGGACACACCGGCCCTGCCCAGCAGCCCACAGTCAGCTTCCCTGAGGCAGCCAGGAGGCAGCCAGGAGGCAGCCAGGAGGCGGCAGGTGGCACATCAGGGGTAAATGAACATGAATTCCGTTCCTTTCTTCAAATACAACAGTGCATTGTGGGGGGGCGCCTCCTTTCTTGCTGCTGTTTCTAGATGGTTCTGTCCCTCATCTCATTGGGTATCTGGTGACATCTGGCACTGCGCCCGCGTCCCGCTGTTGAAAAGTATCTTGTGTGTTGGTTTTCTTGTTGCCTCCTCTCCCCTTGAGGACTTTCATGTTTCACGTTCCTTTTCGGCTTTCATTTCTTTCTGGAGCACTGGTATCCCCAAGGCTGTCTGCATTACCACCCCCCCCAACCCCATGACCTCATCCAAACCTGGACGACTGTTTCTTGACTCCCTGTTGTCTCTTCCAGGAAACAGCCTGAGGAAGGACACGTAGAGCTGAATATCAACATCTTTCCGTCCCTGATGAATAACAGGCCCAGGCCTCGCTGGAACTGTCACGTTACTGTCCACCAACGGCCCCAGAGGGAGGCGGGCTGACATGTGTGCCTGGCGATGGAACTACATAACATCGCCCATGGTATTTTTTTAATAAAAACTTGAACTTGAGCCCAACAGGTGTGGCTCAGTGGTTGAGCATCAACCCATGCACCAAAGGGTCAGTGGTTTGATTCCCGGTCAGGGCACATGCCTGGTTGAGGGCTTGATCCCCAGTAGGGGGCATGCAGGAGGCAGCTGATCAATGATCCTCTGTCATCATTGATGGTTCTATCTCTCTCTTTCTCTCTCCCTTCCTCTCTCTCTAAAGAATCAATAAAAACATACTTAAAAGTATTTGAACTTAAATTGGATCAAAAATCTAGATTTAATTATGAGTTTCTAGGAAATATAGAGGATAGTGCATAGTCAACAACATCTAAAATATGTTCAATTCTATAGGAATAGCCACTCACTATCTTCAACAAATAAATTGGGGAAGAGGAAGGAAGGAAGGAAGGAAGGAAGGAAGGAAGGAAGGAAGGAAGGAAGGAAAAGAGAGACAAGGAGAGGGAGGGAAGGGGAGAGAGGCAGAGAGACAGAGAGAGAGAGAGAGAGAGAGAGAGAGAATAGAGTTAAAATAAACAAGAGAGATTCTTGTTTGAATTTTGATTGGAACAAACATAAAAAAAGTGTGTTGTTCAAGTGCTCATGGGGGGGGGGGGGGAATGTGTACACTAACTGGATATTGGATAACATTAAGAAATTGTTAATGTTTTAGCTGTGATAAAGGTATTGTGGTTATTTTTTTAAACCCCCAAAACCTTAACTTTTGAAACATTTAAGGGTGAAAAGAGATAATCGCTGATATTTAGTTCAAAATAATCCAGGTCGGGGTGTCGGTGAGGATATGGATCAAACAAGACGGGCCATGGGACGGGTTCCTGCAGCTGCGGAGCAGGCCTCCTGGAGGGAGTGACGGTGGCCGTGTGCTGAGCCGTGTGCCGGTGGGGACGCACGGGCAGCGCCCTGAGCGGTTCCCTGTGGAGGACGTGCCGGAGGCCGGCAGGGAGGCGGGTGCCTGGAGGGCAGAGTGCTGAGAGCAGCAGGAAATGGACTGGAGGGAACCTGACCTCAATCCTGGGAGGCCTGCGGGCCACCGATGAGATTCGGCTTCTACTTCTCATCCCTTTGGGAGCCATGGGCGCGCTTTGGGCATCTCCTCACTGACTCCCGTGTGGAGCACCGTGTGGGCTGCGGGGTGGGCGGGCGGAGGCACAGGTGGCGGTGAGGCCATGGGCTGGGGGAGCCTCCCGATAGCTCAGGAGTGTCCGCCGGCTCAGGCAGGGGTGGCAGCCAGGACGGGAAGCGTGACTTCTGAACGTCCAGTGAAGGCAGAGCGGACAGACTTGACATCACGTGGTGAGAGAAACACAGGCATCAAGGATGAGATGACTGACCCTGGCCTGGCACGTAGTAGGCGCACAGCACACACCTGCTCAACTCTGACCTGTTCTTCACTGAACTGCGGGCTGATCCCGTGTTCCCCGACGTCACAGCGTCACAGCTCGCGCGGTCCCGGTCGCCTGCAACAGGAGCCCCCCCTGCCCCCCCACACCGAGCGCTCGCCTGGGCCGGGGCTGCGTGCTGAGGGATGAAGCGCTCGCTGGGCAGCCGGGCTCTCCGGGGGGCCCTCGCCGGTTCCCAAACCCCCGGCCACGGGGCCAGGAGCCTCAGCTGCCGGTGGGACCCAGCCCAGAGCCCGGGCGCCTTTGGACGGCTTGCTGCGCAGGAGCACGTGGCGCGGTGGGAAACTGAGACCGCAGAGGCACATGGCCCGCTGTGTGCAGGCTGCCAAGCCCCCCGGGGAAGGGCGCAGCCATTGTCTGCGGGGAACAAAGACGGATCTGGCCCCAAACGCAGAATAGGCAGCCTCGGGCGCTCGGGCTCCGTCAGACGGCCTGTGTGCGGAGGGTACAGATGAAGGGCCGCGGGACGGCCGGGATTCCGGCCTGACCTCCTCCGCCTCCCGGGACGCCAGCTGCCGGGTTGACTGCCGTCCAACGGGCCGGCGGGGAGAGGAGCGCAGCCAGGCCTGGCGGTTGGATGGCCCTTTGTTCCTGCTTCCAGGAGGGAGACGAGACTCCCCCGGCCCCGGGCTGCTCCGGCCGTGGCACAGGCCCTCGGGCGCCCTGTCGGCGACCCCAGCACTACCCCTCGCCAGGCCAGCCGGGTGTGGCTCCCCTCACGCCTCAGGGAGCAAACTGAACATGTCCTTGTGCCACAGCAAATACAGCAGCGGCCCGTGTGCGTGCTACTGGTAAAGGGCTGCTTGGTGGTCTGGCTGAGAAAGTGGGAAAAAGACTTCATATGTCACGTGCCAGTCCCGTGCCAACCCAAACCGAAGCATATGTGTGGACTCTGCATTCTGCTTGGTGAGCTTGGAAAGTATGCATCTCCCCGTCTTTTCCAAGGGGCTATGCGTGCGTGTATGTGTGTACACATGTATGTGTGCACGTGTCAATGTGTCTATGCCTATGTGTGCATACATGCACATGCGTGCACATGCATGTGTGTGTTTTGTATGTGTGTTGGCGCACAGCTTCCATGCTCCCCCAGGTACCTTACAACTCTGCCTTGTCCTTTGCTTCCTGCTGGGCAGAGCCTCACAATCCGCTGGAGGCAATTGCTCAGGGTTTCCTCAGCTTTTCCCGGGCGTGTGCATGGCCGTCGATCGCCTGTGGGGTTCGCTGGAGCTGCACACGGCTCCTGTGGGCACCCCCTCCCCAGAGTTACCTTTGAAGCCCTTTGGTTACCCTATGGCTTACCCACCTGCTTCCTGCACCCCAGCAGCCACAGGTGAAGGTTCTGACAAGCATCCCTGGAGAAGACCCTCTTGGCACCCGGTGACCCTGAGTCAGGGGAATGAAGACAGCCTGGCAAGTAGGTCTCCCGAGGCCCCGTGGGCAGGTCGGAGGATGGCATCCCTGGGCACGGGCTCCCCCTCCACTGGCTGCCGGGTGCGTCCCGCGCAGGGTTCCCCAGCCTCCTGCAGAGCCGGGCGGGGGGTGGGGGGTGGAGCAGGAACAGGGCGCGTGGAAGCACCACACAACCCGCTGCTATTCCTCCGGACAGCCCGCAGTTTGCCTGGAAGAAACGCTCCCAACGTTGCTGGAACATTCCGGTTCATTTTCTGAGTTCCGAAAATGTCACTTCTGCCCATTTCTGCCTTCGTCCTCGTTGCGTTAAGGAGACTTTTTGCCATTTCCTTCCTCTCCCACGTCCACAGACATCAATCACTGAATTCATATTTGATGAGACAATACACATTAAGTTACAGTCTCTGCCTCAGCTGGCCACTGGCTGCATGAGGCCGCCTCGTCCCGGCGCTCAAGGCCTTGCAATCGCATCCCGTGTCCCGAACGTGAACATGGCTGAGGTGGATGATTGAAAGGCGTGGTCAAAGCCAGCGAGCTCGGAGCTGCACCCACAGACTCCCGACACCCCAGCACACTCCCCCTCCAGAATGGGCGCATCGCGAGGGCGCAGGTGTGGCCGCCACGGGGACAGGGCGTCCCCGGAGGCGCCCTCAGCCACGGGGCGGGCGTCAGGCTCCTGCGCAGCCCCTGACGGTCGGGCCACATTCTCCCCGACCTCGCTCCTCCCCGCAGGGTGCTGTGACTCTGAACGAGAGGGAGAGTTTAAAAACGTTGTTGCTTCTCTTGTCAGTGAAAACGCGCACACACGTACACACAGGGATGGAGTCAAAATACACAGCAGGTCCCGTGTCTTCGAGCCGGAACACAGACAAGGCCTTTATCCAGTTCCAGCGCATGTTTCAGTTGTACTGTCAGGTCGTCTTGAGTTGTTCACAGAAAGAGATTAACTCCCTGGATACGGACAACCAAATAGCACACACCCCCCCTGCCTCCCAGCCCGCCCAGCCTCCTTCCGGCACATGCAGGGCCGGAGAGCGTATGCAGACACATTCAGTCCTCTGTGGGCGCTCTGAGAAGGGGGGGGACTGTGTTTCCTTTGAGGGGATCTGGCTCATACCTGAGCTATTTTTTTCAATTGATAAATTTTTAAAAACATAGTTTTATTGTTGATAGTATTACAGATATCTCCCCTTTCCCCCCTCTCCCCCTCCTTGTAGCCCCTCCCCCCTCAGGTCTTCACCGCCCTATTGCCCGTGCCCATGGCTGTCATATGGGCATATAAGTTCTTCGGTTTCTCTCTTCTCACCCCCCAGCCCCACACGGGGGGGTGTCAGTCTGGCCCATGCCCCCGGCGTCACCGGGAGCTTTTAGAGCAGGAAGTTGGAGGGACACAGGGAGAGTCTCTGCCTGGACTTATCCCGCCCTGAGGGCCACGCCCGCGCCCTCCCCCTCCAGAGGCGCAGCCCAGGTATGCGCAGGGCGGGGCCCAGGCTGATCTCAGCTGAAATCGGAGTGACTGTTCCCAGCCTCTCTTGGCGGCATTGTTTTCCTCTTACCGGCACTTCCCTATCACCTAGCCCCCCCGCCCCCCCCCCTTTTTAATGAGAACTGTTTCCTGTGGAGAGATCGGAGGTGTCCTCAGCTCCACAAAAGGGGAAGGTTTCCCAGCCCGTTTGTGTCCAGGGGTGACGGGTGGAGCAGTGCGGTTGGGGCCGAGGGTCCTTCCCGTCACCCTCACCGCCCGGTGCCTTCCCAGGCAAACCCGAGTGTGTGCACCTCACGCCCGGGGGCTAGCGGGCTCCCCACCCTCCTTCCCAAGGGCAACACGTGCGCCGTTTATGACTCAGCATCCTCCACACAGAGATCCTCACCTTCCCTGAGGCCCGGGTCTCTCTGCTTCTCACAACCCCATGCCCCTTCAGCTCCAATATGTTCGCACTTCGATCCAACCCTATTTGGTTCTAATCAGTAACCCTCCTGCTGGCCCGGCCACTGCCCTTGCCCAGCGACAGCTCCTCCCCACACAGCCGTCCCTCCTGTCGTCACCACCCCCACCCCCCATTTCCTGGCGTCAGCGCTGCCATCTTCACCACCTCCGGGCCCGCGATCTCTCTCCGTCCTCTCATTACCTCACTCTACGCTGAGTTCTTTCGACAGCATCCTGGCATCTGACGACTGAACCACCTGGCAGCACATCGGCCTTGCCCGTCGCAAAACTCTGGTGCAGGAAGCCAGGACAGAGGTTGGCTTTTTCCTCCGGAAATCAGCGAGGTCTGATGCAGTCTGTGTCTTTCATCTCATTTTAATTTGTTCTGTCCCGTCATTAGCTTCTGAGTTCTCATAGGCATGTTCTTCCTCTTCATTCCTGTAGATGGTTTTTGTTTTTTTTTCTGATTTTACCCTGAAGCATCTCACACGCAGAGCAAGGCCACCTGATGGGAATTTTCTCCCTGTTCCTTGTGGACAGGGCTTCCCGCGGCCCCTCAGCTGGTCTCTGTCTCCGACTGGAAGGGCCGGCGGGTGCTGGGCCGTCCGCTGCCCAAAGGTGCCTTCGACCTTCTGGCCACACTTGGCAACAGCAACTGGCCCTCCGGCTGCTCTCACTGGGAGGCTGCGGGGCCCAGAGGCTGCTGGTCAAGGCGTCCCAGCTCACGACGAAGGCCTGGCCCTGTGGGCTTAGTGCTAGAGGCCGCAATCGTCACCACATGTTAGGACGACACCGAACTCTCGATTTTTCTGTGTAAAGAACCCCCATCTAGTGATGGAGACACGTCCGAGGCTCCTCCCCAGATCCCCGCCGCTCTGACCAGTGTGTCCTGCCAAGACCAGATGGAGCGGCCGGTGCCGCTGGCCACCCCCACGCCCCGGCGCAGCCAGGCCTGGAGCAGGTGTGCTGACCGGTTCAGGCGCCGCCATCCTGCTGCATTGGACGTAGCCGTTCACCCGAGTGTCTGACAGCTCTGGGCGTCCCGCCGTCGAGGGTCTGTCTGCTTGGTCTCTGCCACGGGGAGGCTGTGGAGCGGGGCCAGGGAAGGGGCTTTGCGGAGCCTGGAAGGAAGGTTCTGGCTCAGAACTCGGGAGCTTAGAGGAAGCAGCGGCAGACTGTGTGATGGACCGAGCCCCGTCCTGCCGGTCACAACTCCATCCCGGACGCTGAGCTTCCTGCTGGGAGTCCAGTCATAGCCCCCTGAAGTGGCCGATGTCAAAGACCAAATCAAAACTCCAATCCAGCTGGCTCAGGAAACAGGCGTTTAAAAAATACTAACTATTCAACATGGAATGTAAAAGCCATGCTTTCAGTAATCTGATTTTTTAAAAAAATTTTAAATATGTTTTTATTGATTTCAGAGAGGAAGGGAGAGGGAGCAAGAGAGAGAAACATCAATGATGGGAGAGAATGGATCGGCTGCCTCCTGCACGCCCCACCCTGGGGATCGAGCCAGCAACCCGGGCATGTGCCCTGTCCGGGAATTGAACCGTGACCTCCTGGTTCACAGGTCAATGCTCAACCACTGAGCCACGCCGGCTGGGCTCTGATTATTTTTTAAAGGGATGGATACAAATCACTTAAGTATGTATCACAAGAAATGAGAAAAAAATCAAACCAACTGCAGGAAAGGAGGTGAAAGGCATTGAAATGACAAGACAGGAAGTAATTCGTCTGAAAGGGAGAATGTGAATGAAATAAACTGAGCTCAGACCCTTGGGCCCAGGGTGGGGGAGGAGGCCCTGTGTGTCTCGATCACAGACTCACCAGATGCTCGGGAAGACGCGCCCTGAGCCCGGCCGGGGGGTGCCGCCGTGAGCAACCAGAGCTGCGATGCCCGTGATTCCCAGCGAGGCTCCCAAAAGCACAGGAACGCGGCCCCGATTTCACGGGGAAAAAGCCCCCCGTGTCTCCCATGCTGACATGCTATTTCCATTAAGTTGTTTCATACGTACACATGCCTTACGTTTATGGTTCTGATGCAGCTGTAAACTCAAGCACATTTGCTCAGTAAATAGCTCAACGACCCAAAGCAACGTGACTCATAGTGACGGGTGGTGTTCGCAGAGGCTAACGCATCGCTGGAATTCATAGTTGCAAGATGACATTCTGTGTTTCATACTTTCTTAACTCAATTTTGAGCAAGGAGGTCATACAACTCATCATCTTTATCATGTAAACTTCTCTTTATTTAGATACTAGAGGCCTGGTGCCCGAAATTCATGAACAGAGGGGGCGGGGGGTTTTCCCTCAGCCCAGCCTGCACCCACTCCAATCAGGGACTCCTCTCACAATCTGGGACCGCTGGCTCCTAACCCCTCACCTGCCTGCCTGCCTGATTGCCCCTAACCCCTCTGCCTGCCTGCCTGATTGCCCCTAACTGACCTTCCCTGCAGGCCTGATCTCGCCCCCAACTGAACTCCTCTGCTGGCAAATTTGGTTCTGATTGGTCAGTTTCTATGCCAGTCAGTGTCAAAAGCTCCACCTCCTAGGCAGCCATTGGCTCTTCACAGTTGACCCAGATTTGGTTCTGATTGGTCAGAAAAATATCCTCCGGTGAGGATTAATAACAACAACAAAACAGAACAGGGAGAAGACTGGGGAACTAGGAAAGAGAAGGTACCACAGACGACAGAAGCACGGGCACCCCAGGGTGGTTTGAAGATGACGGTGAACTTCAACCACAGCCGAGGGAGAAGAAAGCCAGACTTTTCCTGCTCTGCCTTCCACGTCCTGCTGCCTGAATTGCTGAGCTCACTCCTGTCACCCAGAGAAGCGCTTTCTCCGAATCAGGGCTGGAGGCTGGTCATGCTGAGCTTTGAAGAAGAAGACACAGCCTGCCTCCCCCAACCCCGCCCCTGCCACGTTCCTGTCGGAGCGCACCCCAGACTTTCTGGAAGCTCCAACTTTTCACTTCCCACCTCGTCGTGTCTCAGGGAAAGGGAAGCCAGGCCTCGACCCGGGGAGGGACGCAGGCAGCCCTTCTCATCCGGGTGCCTGACCAACCCTGGCGAGATGGCCCTTTCCCGAGAAACACCCCCAGGCTCACCCATCACGCTCACACGCGGACATGGAAGGGTCTCCCGCGGAGCTACGAGGGACCATGGAGCACTCAGCACAGCGGTCGCCTTTGAGGGGTCAGAGGGCTGAGACCAAGTCGGGGGAGGGGGGTGTTTCTACGGTGCTGGGGACCTCCAGCTCCTACACCGGGTGACATGGACACAGAGTCCTATTGCTGTTCTCCACACACACACACACACACACACACACACACGCCAACACGCGCTCATCTGACGCTTTCCTTTTCTGTGTGCACCACACATTCGAGAACACAATTTAGAAAATCGAAGTCTTTAAAATCCCCAAAGAGAAAGTGTGAGAAGCCCTCGTCTAGCCCGCGGGGACTTGTGGCAGGTGCCAAGGGGAGGTTGTTCCGCTGTTGGCGCAGTGGCCTCATGGACCCCGATCTCTCGCTTTACACACGAAGCCGCGCTGTGCGGAAAGCATGTTCCTGTGAAGCGGAAGGGAAGGCGGGCCAGAATTTGAATGGGGCCTTAGTTTCATTTTGTAATTAACCAGGTCACTTGGTGCCACGCTCTGAACAGTGGAGTAGCAGCCTCCATTGCCTTTCATTTTGCTGGTTGTGTGGCTGTTGCTCATGGAGCCGTTTCTGCCACAGAAAGATGGGCTTTAATTGGCCAAACTCTTTTCCCCTAGGGCCGTGGTCAGCAAACCGTGGCTTGCAAGCCACATGTGGCTCTTTGAGTGTGGCTCTTCCACAAAATACCACAAGCGGGCACACATGTATAGTGTGATTGAAACTTCGTGGCCCATGCGCAGAAGTCGGTATTTTGTGGAAGAGCCACACTCAAGGGGCCAAAGAGCCGCATGTGGCTCGCGAGCCTCGGTTTGCCGAGCCGCAGTTTGCCGACCACTGCCCTAGTGGATGGAGGCAGAGAACCTCTCTCTCAGGGGAGACTGACGAGACCAGCGCGGGCGGGTCTCCAACGGTGGAGGCGTGGAGACGAGGCCTGACTCATGGGCATGTCGGCGTTGAGAAACGGCCAGAGGGACGGGACGCTGTGGATGATTATCTAGAAAGTTCCCCTTTGTACAGCCCGGAGCACCCGGCCTTCCCACGGTTGTGAAACTCCGCGTGCTCATCGCTCCCTGTTCTGACCGTCTTCCCCGAACTCGCGTCTCGGGAGAGACCGTATCCTCTCCGCCGCATGTGGAACTCATTGTGCTGTTGTTCCAGTAGGAAGCCCAGGCAGTAAATCCTTCGTTCCCCGGGCCCTGCGCGCGTGCAACATCTGTGTCCCTGCCCTGCTCTGTCCGTGAGCGAGGAGACCACAGCCCGTCACTCCCGAATGACGTGGGTCCCGGAGTCTCCCTGACCCTGACCCTGCGCCTCTTGAGAGCGAAGTCAAGAGCATGTGTTCGCTGATGGATCAGCTGAGCCCAGGCTGGATGGCCTCCTGCGGGAAGGAGGTTGGTTTGTGGTGGGCGGGAGACTTCCTGCGCGTTTCCAACCCTCCTGGCGAGAGACGGCCCTGCCCACATCATGACCGTCCCTGCGCCGAGGCGGCACAGCGGAGCTGGCGGGTTGCGGGACCGTGAGATGTCAAGATGAAGTCATAACGACACCGCCGAGGACAGGGCCGCTTGCCCCTCCCTGGCCTTTCCTTTCCCGCTGCGCCTCCACTCAGTGTGGGCGGAAGGTGTGTGGTGACGTGGGCACCGTGACATCTGTCCATGGCGGCCACGTGTGCCTTCCCCGGCACCAGCGGCGCCTCTGAGGGGGCCCTGGACGGGTCTGGCCCACAGCCCTGCCTGGGAACCTTCCCTCCATTGCTCTGAGACAGTGTTCTCGTGCTCCTGTCTGTAGGCCCAGCTGTCTGTGAGCCTGGTGGCATTTGCCGTCCCTAATCCTCTGAGCTGAGCTTACCTCCGACGACTCCTCCTCCATCCAGCCCTCGGGGGTTTCTCCTCCTGCAGGAACAGGACTTTCACCCAAGACAACGCTGGAAACGAGGAACTTATTTGAACTTTAAATGCATGCCAAGCGCTGTGCTCATAGATTTGTTATATACACATGTATGTGTGTGTGAGCCCATGCGTGTGATTGCATGATGAAGGTCTATGGGACCCATAGTCTGTAAGAGATGGCCTTGAACCTGACTGGAGGTCCCTCACCAGACGGGTGCATGACACAATCAGCCATCAGCATGCGGTGAGGACGTGGACAAGCCACCATCAGCCATCAGCATGGGGTGAGGATGTGGACAAGCCACCATCAGCCACCAGCATGGGGTGAGGTCGTGGACAAGCCACCATCAGCCATCAGCATGGGGTGAGGATGTGGACAAGCCACCATCAGCCACCAGCATGGGGTGAGGACGCGGACAAGCCACCATCAGCCACCAGCATGGGGTGAGGACGTGGACAAGCCACCATCAGCCATCAGCATGGGGTGAGGACGTGGACAAGCCACCATCAGCCACCAGCATGGGGTGAGGATGTGGACAAGCCAGGCGGCAGGCAGAGGCCAGGGCAGGACGTCGGACGCTCCGGCACGGGCAGCGGGCTGTGCGGTGAGGGGAAGGCTGTTTCCGTGGCCCCTCAGTCCCGTTGCAGGGGCGGCGGCAATGCCCGAGGCGCCCGGTGAAGGGGAGGCTCGCCGATTCCTCACCACGTAGGCACGCCTTTCTCTACAGACACTCACCACGGATCCGTCAAAGGATTGCGTGTACTTCCCCTATTTTCCCTTTCACTTTGTGTATGGATTTCGTAGGACACACATCGGATTTAGATGACATGTGACCTTATAGAGCTGCCCACAGTCCCTTGCAGTTTCTTCTAGAGAGTTTTTCTCTTAACTTTTCGTTCTATGCAGACACCAGAGCTGCGTGTTCCTCACTTACGTGTGACTGTGCGTGTCCCCTGGTGTGCGTGGCGCGTGCTGTGTTCAGCTGTGGAACGCATTTGGGAAGCACGTGTGCACACGGAGGACCTGAGTAAACAGTCAGATAGGAAAACGAGTGAACAGCCTGTGACCCCAGGGGCCATTCTTCATTCCCCTTGGGGCGCCTGGAGGGAGGGCGGGCCTGGGCCCACCCGGAGGCCCCGTGGGTGCTGGCCCAGAGCGGCTGGTGAGCCCTGGTGCACGGTCTCCAGAGGCCCTTCCCGCCCACCCGGCCCGGGGAGAAACGTCCATGGAGCTGGCCGTGCTGGGCACAGCGAGAGCTCCTTCACTGCTTGCATCCGGAACAGCCACTTTCCGTGGGGGCAGGAGAGGCAGGGGTGTGTGTGTGCGCGCGTGTGTGTGTGGTGTGTGTGTGTGTGGTGTGTGTGTGTGTGGTATGTGTGTGTGTGTGTATGGTATGTGTGTGTGTGTGTGGTGTGTGTGTGTATGGTATGTGTGTGTGTGTGGTGTGTGCGCGCGCGCGCGTGTGTGCGCGTGAGGTGAGTGTGTTTATGGTATGTATGTGTGGTGTGTGTGTATGGTATGTGTATTGTGTGTGTGAATGGTGTGTGTGTGTGCCTCAGCAGAGTACACTGTGTTGTGTTTCCCGGGAATTCTGCCCCCGACTGGAGGAGACACACAGATGAGGGTTCCAGTCCTTTGCATAGACCCAGAGGCAGAGGTGCCATCACTGGCGCATGGGATGCTCACAGATGCCGGGTAGAAACGTGAGGCAGACAGGGATGCTCACAGGTGCCGGGTAGAAACGTGAAGAGCTCTGGCCACCCAGCTGGTGTCGTTCACTGGCAAACGCTGACCCGAGACGCTTAGAGCCTCCTGAAGGCAACGCAGGCACCAGCGAAATGCCGTCCTCCTCCGGCCACGCACGGGGAGAAGGCTCAGCGTCCCCCGGGCCTCGCCAGCCCGCTCCTCGGGCCCGGGCCGTGCCCACGACGCTGCTCTAATGCTCCCAGGTGGCTCTCTCTGAAACACTACCCCATCACTTCATGGGAACTTGCTACACAGGAAGCTCCTGCTGAGCTCGGAGGGCGATGCAGTGATTGGGAAACAGCATCGCTAGGGACTGCATGTCCGTGTCCTCCCCAAGTTCCTCCTGGAAGCCCCGCCGCCCACGGTGATGGCATCTGGAGGTGGGGCCTGTGGGAGGCCGGCGGCTGAGCCAGGCCTGAGGCTGGGCCTCCAGGACAGACTTGGTGAGACATGGGACCAGGGAGACAGCTGTCACCTGAGCACACAGAGGTCGTGTGGTCACACAGACAGAGGGCGGCCGCCCACAAGCCAAGAGAAGAGGCCTCCGAATGCCACCTCCCTGGCTGCACTCGACTTCAGACTGGCAGCCTGCAGGACAGTGAGCGGTGGATTTCTCCTGGCTAAGCCACCCCGTCCTCGGGGTTTCGATATGACAGCCGGGACCGACTTGGTACGGTACGGTATTCTCCTCAACGAGTTTAAAAGGAGACAAATGTGTGAGCACCCCGACGTAGCATAAGAAACCCACCATGTGTGCGATAAAACGTTGTACGATAGGCCGCTGGGCATGCTTATTCATTTTCAAAAAAATTTCCCCACCTCTACATGCTCATGGAATGGAAGCGCCAAGGGGCAGTGGTTCTTGTTTTGTTCACAGCTGGATCCCCAGGACCCAGAATAGTACCTGACACGTGGTCAATTCGATCGATTCTCAAACTGCTAGGACTACGGACCCTTGTCCTCAAGGGCCATCTTTCACCGTGTGGGCTGAAGGCTCTCCTGAGTCCGCATTCTCTCCAGGTCCTGGAATCTTGGGGCCTTGATTGTCCAATGAGGAGTTCATAAATGCAGGGTTAATGCAGAGACCGGCCTTCTAGCCTAGCTGGCAACTAATCCAGGCGATTTATTCAACCTCCATGCCTTTTTTTTTTTTGCAGCTGCAAAGTGAAGAGATTGAATGAGGACCTCTTTAGCGTCTATGATGTTCGCTCAACGATTCCCTGGGGGAGCCCCCGCCTCAGCTCAGCAGGAAGAATGACCTTGAGATCCGAGGACAAGATGACCTCAGACGGGGGATGATGTTGCAACTTCCTCAGAGACCCGCTCCCAGCCTCCCTGCTCTGTGGACACGGCCTGTCTGTCCTGACACTCGCCAATCCGCCCTGCCTTCCCTCCTGGCCTGCTTCCCAGTAAGCAGGTGGGCTCTCTGGTGTTGGCTTGGTCATGACATTTTGCCAATAAGTTTGAAAAAACAACAACTGTTGAGGTCAAAACCCTTCTCCAGATGCTAAGGCGTTTCCACACTGCGGTCCAATGCTTGGAGCCTTTGAGGGTGCTGGTTCTGATCACCATGATTAACATATGTGTACATATGAGCATGACAGATAAGCATTATACGAAATAGCACCAGACGGTCCAGTCCACTGTTTAAAACGTGACGGATTTAACTTGCTTAAGGCTGCACTTATGCTTGATAATATCATCAGAGGACACAGAATAGTACAAGAGCCCTGACTGTTCCATAATTAAAGAGATAGTGAATCTCTACTCCCTTTTATCCACAGCCCAACAAAGTGTGCATTTTGTATTTATCTATGTGGGTAAATAATATTTCCTCCCCGATCAAAATTCAAAATGGAAGAAAGATAAGAAACAACAAGTGTCCCGCCAACATCACCTCCTTCCCACACCTGTTTTCTCTTCCCCAATAAAACCTGTGCTTAGCTTTGCCTTAGACACACTGCACTGGGGAGGACATACTTGCCAATGATGCATCTAATCAGGGGTCACTATCCAAAATTTATAAAGAACTTATAAAACTCAGCACCCCAAACCCCAAGCCATCCAACTCAAGAACCGGTAAAGGACCGGAATAGACGCTTCTCAAAAGAGGACACACAGACGGGAAGTAGACAAATGAAAAGATGCTTGAAGTCACTAGTCATCAGAGAGATGCAAATTAAAACCACAGTGAGATATCACCCCACACCTGTCAGAATGGCCACCAATAAATCAACAAATGTGCTGGCGAGGACGTGGCGAAGGGAACCCTCGTGCGCTGTTGGTGGGAACGCAGATCGGTGCAGCCGCTGTGCAACACAGTATGGAGTTTCCTCCAAAGATTAAACATGGACCTGCCTTATGAGGCTGCTATTCTACTCTGGGAATATATCTGAAGAAACCCAAAACACTAATTCGAAAAAACATGTGCACTCGTATGTCCACTGCAGCGTTATTTACAATAGCCAAGATCTGGAAGCGGCCCAAGTGCCCGTCAGCAGATGATGGATAAAAAAGCTGTGGGACATTCACACCGTGAAGCAGCACTCAGCTGTTAAAAAGAAGGAAATCTAACCCTTTGCAACAGCACGGAGGGACCTGGAGAGCATTATGCCGAGTGGAATAGGCCACTCAGAGAAAGACAAGTACCATGTGATCGCACTTACATGTGGAATCCAATGAACAAAATAAACTAACAAACAAAATAGAAACAGACTCATAGATACAGACAACAAGATGACAGCTGTTGTGTGTGGGGGGGGGGGATTAAGCAAAAAACCAAACGCACCAAACTCAGACAGATGACAGCACGGTGATGGCCAGAGGAAAGGGGGTGGGGAGGTGGAAGAGGGTAAGGGGGGGGGGGGGGTAAATGGTGATGGAAGGAGACTTGGTTGGGGTGGAGAACACACAATACAATATACAGATGGAAAAAGATAAAATATATTGTGTGTACAGGGCAAGACCGATTTATTTCTCCAACGATTTGCTCCAAACCATCCTCTGTTCCTGCGGAGTCTGGTGACGCACATGGTGACGCCTGTGACAGGCAGAGGGCAGGGCGCTCAGGTTACCCAGCATCTCAGAGTCACCTTGAGGTCTGACCCACATCTACAGACCAGCTAGCCGCCTCCACCCTCGGGTGCCCCGTCCATAGCGTTAATTGTGTGTGTGTGTGTGTGTGTGTGTGTGTGTGTGTGTGTGCTATGACACACAGCGGGTTGGGAAGGTCTACCACTTGTCGTCTTCCAAAGCCACTTGGTTTTCAGTTCTTCGCTTTCCCTGTTCATGTGGCTCTGCTTTCGGGCCTCTTCTAGCTCTTTTCACGTTCACATGTGTGACTCTTGTTTTTATTGTCACCTTAGGATGTGATTATTGAGTTTTAGAGAGAGAGGGAGGGGGAGAGAGAGAGAGAGAGAGAGAGAGAGAGAGAGAGAGAAACACTGATTTGCTGTTATGCACGCATGGGTTGGTTCTTGCATGTACCCTGACGGGGGATTGAACCCCGCAACCTTGGTGTATGGGGCTGACGCTCTAACCCGGAGCTGCCCGGCCAGGCCGACATGACTCATAAAACTACCCCGCGCTGAGCTGACTCAGGGGCAGGGGTCGGACAAGGTGTAGGAAGCCTCCGGGGCTGTGCGCACGGCGGGCCCTCCTGCCTGCGCCCGGGAAAGCCAAGCCTGTACCTGCACTGCGGCGACCAGTTCGCAGCGCTGCTATGGTGCCCTGGGTATTTCGTCTGGTTCTGTTTTGTTGCTCTCTCGGTTCAGTAAGAAATCGAGTCCAGGGCTGAGTTCAAGGCGTTCATGGCTTGGCTGGCCGCCAGGCCCACGGGTCGCTGGGTGAGGGACAGGGGGGCCTGTGCACAGCGCGGCTGGGAGGGGAGCAGGTCCCTCCTGGCCCGCGCTCAATGCCAAGTCCAAGCCCGTTTGTGCTCTTTCATTGAGCTGAACAAGGACGGCAGTGCAGCTGCTAATGATGTCGCTTCGACACTGAGGGGGACGCCATAGTGATGGGAGGTGGCTGCCAGAGAACCCCGCGGGCGAGGGCCCCTGAAAGGACAGGAAAGTGACACTAACAAGTCCGTGCCCAAACACCCCCGACCACCCGGGGGGGGGGGGGGGGGGCGCAGAGTGTGTCACAGATCCATCTAAAGAGGGAAATGCAAATCAGCCATCCTCAGGGGCTAAACAAATTATATTAAACCAACAAATAATTACCGGTCCCCAGTATTGGCAACCCACCGTGCTGGGAGCCAGAGCGGGGTGGTGGGTGGTGGACAGGGGCGGGGGGGCGGGGGGCGGTGACAAGACCAGGGGGAAGCTGAGTGCAGGCTGGGCTCAGAGCCCAGCTCCAAGCTTCACAGCAAACTTGGGCAAAGTTACTTGTTCTCCTGTGAGTCTGAGCCACATTTGTAAAGTATATGAGATACTGTTTGCCATGAGGTGTGAAGAACATTAATGAAAAAAAATCAAGCGTACTCAGCAGAAAATTTGGGGAACAGTTACAACTATAAAAACGCAGAGAAGAAATATCTTCAGCTCCTCACCCAGAAAACCAATACTAACGTCTGAGATATTTTTTTAAGAGTTTTCCCGATGCATTTTTTAGAGTGATTGAATGCAGATTGTACATCCTTTAAACTCTGCCTTTGAGAACTAGTATTATTTGAAGGCAGGCGGCAGCTTGGTAAATGTAATTTATTTTATTTATTTATTTTATTGATTTCAGAGGGTAAGGGAGAGGGAGAGAGAGATAGAAACATTCAGGATGAGAGAGAATCATGGATCGGCTGCCTCTTGCACGCCCCATGCTGGGGATCGAGCCCACAACCAGGCATGTGCCCTTGACCAGAATTGAATCCGGGACCCTTCGGTACCCAGACTGATGCTCTATCCGCTGAGCCAAACTGGTTAGGGCGGTAAATGCAATTTTAAAAGTAACATTCACAGATTGTGATTTAATTGTCTCTGACTATATTGTAAGGAATTTTTAGTGTTTCCTTTATGAAAAATAACCCAAGGTTGAATATATTTGGCTTAAATACTTGTTCACATTTCAGCTTATTTCCTTAGAAGAAATGGATTCCTCAGAAGTAGAATTACTGTGTCAACATGTATGAACAGTAACACCATTATTACTAATAACATCGCCAAGGTTCTTTGCAGGGAAGGCCGGCCTGACCCTCTCACAGTATCTGATGGCACCGGGTCGTCTCTAGCTGGAACTGTCATTTCTTTCATCTTTGAGCCTGAGCGCTTCAAACCATCTCATTTTTAACTGGGATGTTTTTATGAAGAGGAAGCTGATATCTCTCAAATGCTTCCCATTGGTAACTTATGTTGAGGTTTGCTGGTTCGTGACTTTTGCTTAAAAGGTGACTTTGCTTATGTAAAATCAATAGTAAGTAACGTGGACAAACTCAGCCACTAAAAACAACTAGAAACTGTGGCCAGAGACCCACTCGATAGCCTGGGAGAGCCAGCAGCTCCGTGGACCACCGACCGGGAAGCAGCGGGACCGGGTCAGCCAGGTGGGCCTGCTTGCGTGAGGGGCCCTTGCTTCAGAGGTCCTTCGCTGGCCTCGGAGAGAACAGCCGAGAGGCTGAGCTGCCCGGTGGGCAGGCTCCTGGGGACAGAGGCTCCCAGCCCCGCAGAGGAAGGAGGAACCCTGATGAACACCTTCCCTTGTGTGGACACCCCAGGGGCGACCTGGGTAGGACTCACCAGGGGCTGCGTCCAGCGGGGATCGCCTCCGTGGCCGACATGGGATTCAGGCCATCGAGGGCTAGCGGCCGCATCTGCAAGAGCAAATGTCAGTCACCCTCGGCCGGACCGTCCTCCACACACAGGTGTCCACAGCGGTGTCTGCACGGGCACCTTCCCTGCATCCCTCAGGCTGGCCCAGGCCCACCTCTGCCTTCAGCCGTGGACGGAGCGGCCAGCCCCCACGGCTGCCGTCAGCTTTGTGAGGGGCCACCTGACAGCCCCTGACCCGGTCCCGCCCCAGGCCCCTCTCCCCTCCTGCCCGGCCTCCCCACCGCCGTGGCAGGGATGCCCAAGCCCACCCACTCTGCACCCACCATGCCCAGCCGAGAACCAGGGGAGCGAACGCCTGTGGGAGCCTCCATTGCACACGGTGATGGAGGTGGGTGCGCGCCCCCACTTCCCTCCCCTGGAGACACGGTCCGTAAAGCCCCCGGGAGGTCGGACGCCTGAGCCACACCAGGAGCCGACTGGGCACCGCTGGCCGCACCGGCCGCTCGCTCTGTGTCCTGGGACCACGTTCCCAGTGAAGCACCCGCAGGAAGCATCAGGCTCAGCGCGGCTTCGGAGGGACCCAAACTGACACACGTGCCTCCAAGGGGAGCTCACACACCAGGTCCTCGGCTGGGGTCGGAGCAGGGCCGCTCGGTCGGAGGGAAACAGGACACCTGTGGGTGTGGGTGGAGAGGGCTGGCCCTGGGGTAAATCAGACAGCAACAAAAGGTCCCATTTATTCCTCTTTTAACCCAGGGCCGGGGCTCAACACAGTCACCTCCCAAGTCGTCCAGGGGCCTGTGTTCTGTGAGGCGCTGGGAGCCCACACTGGGGGCCTGGACTTGTCCCCGGGAGAGGACGAGAGCCGTCCCTCAAACACCGGCCAGGGTGACGCCAGGCGAGGTGCCCGGTGGGCGAGGGGAGCTGCTGCCAGCTGGGGAGATGGCCGAGGCCGAGAACCACTCGTCCACACGCTTCCTGGACACGCTCTTCATCAGCTGCCGACCCCGAAGAATGAGGCATCTCCCTTCCTCCCCCCTGATCCTGACCGACGCCATGACTGTCTTCATTACATTATTACTTTATCTTTCTCCTCAGCCTGGGATCTGGTCTCTCCCCAGAGAAGAAACTGCCGTCCAAATGCACATCACAGTCCCGCCCCCCTCCATCCCTTTCCACTCTCGCTCCACAGACTCGTCCCTGGGCAGGAGGTGTGAGTGACAGCGAGGACGCCGGGGACGAGGGAAAGGACGGATGCGTTTGTGGAGGAGGAACACACATTCATTGTGAGGCACGTTTTGCAGCCACAGTGGTAGCTCCGGTTCGGAGCTGACCTCTGACCTGAGACGGCCGTCTTCGAGGCTGCGGTGCCCACCTTCGCTTGTGGGCCCTCCAGGAACCCAAAGCTCAACACGTTAGAAGCAAGTGCAGCCGCGGGTCCCTCCCCCCGGGGTCTGTCCCGGGGACTGACACGCAGGCCCGCGCCAAGTGGGCTCGCTGTGTGTCAGCTCCTGAAAGAGGCGGTTAGAATGCTGATGTCAAGTTCCCTTTGAGCCGCCTGCGCACAAAAGGGAGCGGAGCGGCGAGCGCAGCCCTCGGCTCCCAGGGCTTTGTGTGCGATGACGGGGCGTGACAGGCGCCCACAGCGCCTGTTTTTCCACGTGAGAGGGCCTGTGTGTCCTTTGCGTATCCCGAGTTGCCGCGCTCAGCACTCATGGTTCCCGCTCCGGCTCTCCTTGGGGACTGCGGCCAGGGTGGGGGGAGAGAGCCTTTTGGATGCTGGAGGTCAAAGGGAAAGACTGACCATCGTAAGCATGTGCTGGTCCCGCTCCTCTACTTGTCACGCGTGCTGTCGGCCACGTTGAAAGCCACGCGTGTTTGCAGATTTCCAGGAAGGAATGAGCCCCACTCAAAATTCCATCCCAGCAGATCCATTAAGGGACCATCTGCCGCGATTTGGTTCAGCTTCCATTTCTGCTGTGAATCCCCGTGTCAGGAGGCGGTCCACAGAGCAAAGGGCGCTGGGAGGGCTGTGTGAGCTTGGTCGTTAGTAACAGTGGCTGATGGGAGCTGTCTGGTTCTGATAAGAAAACATTCGGCAAACAAGGCATTGTAAACCTCAAGAATGTCCTACTAACTTCAAGGACCCTTCAGACACACACGCCAGGCCCGACTCAATCACAGAGCAACGCGCTCACTGACAGTGTTGTCTGACACTGTGTAAAGCATGCGCTCCTGAAATCAGGAAACACTGAGAAACGTCAGTGGCTGCTTCCTGGGGGTGGAGGAATCACGGAACATTAGAAATCGTTGCCTGATATTCCTTATAAAGACGGACTATCGGTGGTCTTCTGCACTGTTGTGTCTTGGTAAATTCGTTTTCCTTCTTAATAGAAGCAATACGATCATCTCTTTTCTCTGTTGCAATTGCCAATTGATGACAAGGGATTGAAAAGTAGCTCTTAGTTAAAAAACACACAGATATTAACTTTTAATGAAAAACAACCTTTGCACGGCGCGTGGCTTATGTTACCAGCGCGGCAGCTCCGTGGCTCCGACTCCAGCAGCTGTGTATGCAGAATCGGTTAGTCGTTAGCCCACGGGGGCATCAGGTCACTGCAGCCCAGTGCAGGCCCTTTCCTGCGCTCAGAGCCGGGCTGTCCTCGAAATACTTGCCTTAGACCAGGGGTGGGCAAACTTTTTGACTCGAGGGCCACAATGGGTTCTTAAACTGGACCGGAGGGCCGGAACAAAAGCATGGATGGAGTGTTTGTGTGAACTAATATAAATTCAAAGTAAACATCATTACATAAAAGGGTACGGTCTTTTTTTTTTAGTTTTATTCATTTCAAACGGGCCGGATCCGGCCTGCGGGCCGTGGTTTGCCCACGGCTGCCTTAGACCCTGACATCCGCCCTGTTTTACATACATGCTGAAGCCAAGCTGCCTGGCGTTGTCGGTGAACAAGAACACAGCTCCCAGCTGTGCCTGAGTCAGGCCCCAGCCCGGTCCACGGCTCGCTCCCTCCGGGGCCTGCCGACCAGCATCCGTCGTGTGTAACACGAACAGCACGCTTATCTGGGGACCGTTCTCAGGACTGACCACTTTGAGCCTCTATCTGCTCTGCCCGCTGAAGGAAGCCACGGGGGGCAGGGAGTGGTGGCAGCAAGGACCCGAGAATCAAGGAGAAGGTCCGACTCTTGTTCTGTGAAGAGGCAACGGTGAGATCTTGGTGAATAACCTCGCCCCATGGCCCTGGGAACCTGCCCGTAGAAGTGACACTAGGTGACCAAGAGCAGAGTCTCTAAGCTGGTTTTCTGTAAAGAATGACCCCAGCCCAGGTGGTGTGGCTCAGTGGTTGAGCATCGACCTATGAATCAGGAGGTCACGGTTTGATCTGGGTCAGGACACATGCTGGGGCTTTGGGCTTGATCCCCAGTAGGGAGCGTGCAGGAGGCAGCTGGTCAACGATTCTCTCTCATCGGTGATGTTTCTCTCTCTCTCCCTTCCCATTCCTCCTGAAATCAATAAAAATTAAAAGAAAAAGGAAAAGACACCCAGAAATCCAAGACAAGGTTCCCAGCAGAGGATCCGCCTTCTTGCCGTCAGCCGCCTGGGCCAGGAGGTGAGCAGAGGGGGGAGTGACAGGCCGGGGCGGAGCCACTGCCTGGAGGACAGGTCCTGACAACACAGGTTAAGAGCCCTGTTCTCAGACACAAAGGCAGGGGTGCGTGGCTGTTTGTTTGAAACACTGACTTAAAGGAATCTCTGTGTTCAAGACGGGAGCAGCAGCAGAAAGGTAAACACGAAGACACTGAATTCAAGAGCACACTTTTGAATAACACATTCAACTTAAAAAAAAGAAGGAGAAAGAAGAGGGGTTTGTCCAATGAGATACTGACACAGTATTAAAACACTGCGGTGTTGGCACAAGAACAGACAAGAAGACCAGTGAAATGGCACAGAGGCCTCGGAGGACGGAGGGTGTAAAAGGGAAATTAATAGGCCACAGATCACACGGCAAAGAGTGGCCGGATCACAGGTTCCATTGGGAAAACTGGCTTATGGTGCGGAGAAAACCCAACCGAATCATTCCATACGAAAAGGTGGATTCCAGATTGGTTAGAGCCCCAAGTGTTAAAGGTAAAATTCAAAGTCAAGGGTATGTATCTCTCACCTCTCTCTCCCTCTCTCCCTCTCTTCCCCTTACCCTCCATCCCTTCCACTCTCTCTCTAAAAATCAATGAAAAAGTATCCATTGAAGACTAACAACAACCAAAAAAGACTCCAGTGCCCAGGCTGGGCGGCTCAGTTGGTGGAGTGCGGTCCCATACACCACAAAGTTGGCGGTTTGGGTTCAATCCCCAATTAGGGCGCATGCCTAGGTTGCAGGTTCCATGCCCGGTCAAGGTGTGTATTGGGAGGCAACAAATTGATGTTCCTCGCTCACAACAATGTTTTTCTCTTTCTCTCTCTCTCTCTCCCTTCCTTTCTCTCTCTCTCTCTCTCTCTCTCTCTCTCTCTCAACACTAAAAACATACCCTCTGGTGGGGATAAAAAAAAAAAGGAAGACTCTGTTATGCAATTCTACCTCCCTTCCATCACTGCCCATCATGCAGCCTGCATCCCAGCCACCAGGTGGGTTGGGGGGAGGGGGTCCCTGAATACCTGACACTGTTTCATGTCTGTGCCTCCTGAGGGCACAGTGTGCCAGGCCGGGGTGCTGGGTTCTGCTGTGGTCATGCCCCCCACTGTGCTATAAACACAAAAGTGGGCTTCTCACTCCTGCCACGTGTCCCCGTAAGACAGCGGCTGCTCCGAGTCACGTCAACCTCATTGTGGAGTGCAGGCTGACGGGACTGCGTCCCTGGACGCTGGGTGGCCAGGGAACTAGAGAGCATGGCAAACCCCAGGCCGGCTGCTAAGGCCGCACCCGGAAGTGCCTGTGCCATCTGCGTTCACATTCCCTGGGGTCAAGCCTGACATTCTCACGGTGGGATGTAGGCCACGCCCCAGGGAGGGGCTGCAGGCAGTTGAGATAAACCCACCGGCTTCCGCACTCAGGATTTCCTTTGACAGGATTCCGCCTGGTGAATTGCTGGGCATGCTTTAAGGCAGGGGTGGGAACCTTGTTTCTGCCCAGGGCCATTTGGATATTTATAACGTCATTCGGGGGCCATACAAAATCATCAACTTACAAATCAGCCCGCTCTACGTGGTCAAACACTTAATGAACTCACCCCGAATGCCTTGGCAGGGCCAGACCCAATGCTTTCTCGGGCCTTCTGTGGCCCGCGGGCTGGATGTTCCCCCCCTGCTCTAAGGCCCATCCTGACCTTCGCTGCGGCTGTATCTGCAGCCACGTCTCTGACTGCGGCCGAGTCCGTGCTGACCCGCTGAGCGCCTGCAGAGTTTGGGACGTGCTTCCTCACTCACATGTGCACCGAGTGTGGCCACCGTGTGTGTCCGTGTTGGCCTTCCCGTGTCCACTCTGCACCCTGCAGACTTGGCTGCAGTCGCTACCATTTGTGTGTTGGGAGCACGTGTTCCTTGTGTGTTCCACGTGTACTCGGTGCCTCGTGGCTTGGTAACAGGCGGGCGAATTCACGGTCATGGACACAGTGGCGGCCACGGCAGTGTGTCTGACAGATCCTGCGGCGGGCGTCACTGGGTGCCGGGCTCTGAAATTCATGGCCACCTCACCTGGAGGCACACCACCCTCCCGGCACATCACCAGGACAGGCAGGTTCTAAGGCCGTCAGCCCCTGGGGGGATCTCCCACCAGCCTCACAACAACTTACCAGTCCCGCCCTGAATGCTCACTAGGGCATGTCCCAGCCCCTCTTCCCTCTCCTCCCCTGACCCAGCCTTGCCTCACCTGCTGCCACACGCCCCCCACCCCCAGTTCCTCTCCCAGGCATTTCCCCAGAATAAAATGCTTGCACGTGAAAGCCCTCTGGCACCTGCTTCTGGTGGGGGGGGGGGGGGGGACGGGGCCAGCTGACAGGGCAGCTCTCATGATCAGATCGGTCATGCCTGCCGCTGGGAGGGCTCTGTGGGGAGGGAGGGAGGGAATCGGGGGTGCCTTCCTGGCGGAGGTGCTGGGCCAGGCTCTGTGAGGAACAGGCCGTGGGTGCTGGTGGCAGGTTCGTGGGGAGACGATGGGACAGGAGGCCTCTAGCTGATAGTTCTCACTCTCGCCTGCGTGGTCGCTACCTTCTCATCCCCCGACCCCGGCTTGTTTTTAGAGTCGGGGAAGATGCTGCCTGCACACAGCACTTTCCTCATTTCCCCTGGACTCGGTGATTCTGTTCCTGTGCTCAGCTTCCTCTTTTGCGAAGAGCGGTTCCTCACGGATGGGGTTTGCACAGACTCGCGTGGCCTCTGGTGTGTTCCCCGTGATCTCCTTCCGGCCTCCACTCCGACGCGGGGCCACTTCTCGGCCCTTTTCCCGTTTCCAACAGGACGGTCAGCAGCCTCAGACCCGCCCCCCTTCCCTCACACGCTCTGTGGGCTCGGATGGCCGCCTCCCCTTGCCTCGGGCCCAGGTCTTTTTCACGAGGACAGAGCAGTAATACAGGGTCCCCCACACGCACGCACACAGCTGGTAGCTATAGCTCAACTGACGTTTCTTCCTTCTCAGTTTTAACCGATTGGAATCAATTATTTGAAGTGTGTGTACATTTTGGGGGGACACGACTCCCTGTATTTTAAAACCTTCTCCTGTTTCCTGAAGCAAATCCATTCTGGGGAAAGCTTTCCCTTCCACCCCCTGAGCGCTGTTCCCTCTGTGCTGCACGGCCTGTTTCCTGGTCCAGCTCTGTGTGACCCCCCCACTCCCCGGGGTCAGAGGCCTGGCTCTGGACCTGGGCCGCAGGCAGGCAGGCTGCGGAGCCTGGAGCCAGAGGAAGACATGGGGGGCCTGGGGGGCGGTGACAGGGTGAGGGAGGAGGAGGGTCTGCTGAGGAGCCTACGGGACAGAAACCAGATGAGAGGGCAGCGAGTGGGCGGCAGGAGGAGCCACCCAGCCAGCGCCTGGCAGCATCTGGCAGCGCTTTGCGGGCCGGGCCCTGGCTGGGCCCAGAGGGGCCTAGGAACGCGGGCCGGGCCCGGGCACGTGCTGATGATGGAGGCTTGTTTGTCTTAGATGCAGGGAAACTCTTCCAGACCCATTATCGCTTTAACCAGTCCTCCCACACCCGTCTCCCTGGCCCCACGGCCGCCGGGGTGTGGCTGGGCCAGGCGGCCCCTCAGGTCTGAGCAGCGAGGGGAGCCCGCCGAGCGGGGCCGGGCTGGGGGACAGAGGCGGGTGGGGTCAGGCCGCATCCAGGTGACACCACATCTCACATATGACCTCTGCCCCGTGCCCCCCGCCCCCAGACACCCCATGGGCTCCCAGGACCTCCCAGACCTTTCCCCATGTACCTCTGCGTTGGTTCTGCGCCGGGACCCAGTGTGAGCCTCTGACCCCTGCCTGGCTGCAGGTGCTCCTTGCTGTCGGAAGGAGGGAAGGAGGAAGGGAGGGAGGGAGGGTCTCCTTCAGACCTGGCTGCAGGTGTGCGTGAGGCGGGCTGCAGAGAGAGAGAGAGGAGGCTGAGCTGTGGCATCGGCCCTTCAGACCCCGCGGCTGCTTCCCGGGGTGTGTGTGTGGGGCGGGGGGTGCCTGGGCTCCCCAGGCCACTCTCACTCCCGGATCCTGGGGCCTGGGCTCCTCAGGCGGCTCTCAGTCCCGGATCCCGGGTCCGGGCTCGGGAAGCAAAGCCCGTGTTACCCATCACCTGGGTTCTAACGGGGCCCAGCTGGGATGATTCCTGCAGCAACATGGCCTCGGGTCTGGTCCGCGTGGACTCTGCCCCTTACTTTCTGGGGCTCCTGCTCCCACAAACCTCTCCCGGTGTTTTCCTGGGGATTTGAATGGGAACCGAGTGACACCTTTACGGTTTATTTGTTTTTTGCTTTTTAATGACAACTGAGCCACGGCTTGGAGTTTGCTTTTGGCAACGTGTTTTTCAAAGAGCGCTCACTGCTCCTGAGATTCTGTCACAAAGGATCTGAAGGTCAGGGCTGAGTCCCGTGACTCACGTCGGGGGAGACTTCTGCTCATGACGTTAGGAGCCCGATTCTCATCTCCGTTGTGAGACCTGGTTTCCGCAGCTGAAGAGCGAAAGGAATGGGAGGAAGGGCCTGGATTCCATCGTGTGTGTGTGTGCGTGTGTGTGTGCGTGTGTGTATGTTTTTATTGATTTCTAGAGAGAGAGGGAGGAAGAGGGAGAGAGAAACGTCAACATCAACAGGCTGCCTCCTGCACGCCCCCTCCAGGGGATCGAGCCAGAAACCCGAGGCGGCCTGAGCCCTGAGCAGGAATGGAGCCGTGACCTCCTGGTTCCTGGGTGGACGCTCAGCCCCTGAGCCACACCGGGCGGGCCGAGTTCCATCTTTTAAGATTTTTTGTGTGTGTTTTTTTCAGACTGGCAGTGGAAGCAACACAAAGTTAGAAAAGATACTTGAAAGCCATGCAAGACTCTACTCTTGTTAACCCTCGAGAAGAAAAAGACCACCATCTAGCCTAGTGGCTCTTCCAGGGAAATGGGTGGAGGGCCCCACAGGGACCCAGTTCCCATAGCGACACTGAGATGCTGTGTGTCCGTTTCACTCCCACTCTCTCCCGCGCCACAAAGGGGCTCCCTGGCTGCGCGGTGTGAGACGTCCCGGAGGATAAGGCAGAAGCGGGCGAAGCCAGCTGGCTTCCGCGAGGCGAGCCGTTCACAAGACTTGGGAGATTGGGAAACAATACGAATTCTCTCACTTTGTTGGTTGCAAATATAGTTTGAAAAATAAACAATGTCATCTATTTTAATGTTCAATGGGTTTATTATTGATATCTTTAATGAATGAGTTTTATAAAGTTCTGTTTTTACTCTGAAACACAGAAAATACCAATAACTGTAACCACATAGACAGGCTCTCTGGGGCCCTCAGGGCTCTGAAGCGTGTGAAGGGCCCTGAGCCCCGAGGTGCGAGGACCCCAGATGAGGCGACTACCCCAGATGAGGCGACTGCGGCCCAGTGTCAACCGACAGCTCCCCACCCTCCGCCCGAGGCCCTCACACGCGTGTTTGTGAAACTAACGCTCAGGTGTCACTGCCTCAGACTCATCGTCTGTGGTAACTAGACGGGGCTGGTGCTGAGCTCTCCATGCCCTTAAAATTGTATTGTGTTCATTACTACTAATTGTTATTATCTACTGAACAATTACTTTCTATTAAACACTTTATACTGAGCCTTAGAGCCAGGACAGCAGTTTATGCTAAAAAAATAACCAGACAAAAAAAACACCCACCCAAAACTTGGGTGTTTTTCCCCTTCAGTCTCAGGACCTGAGGTGGTGACACAGGTGGGCTCAGTGGAGGGGTGAGGGGATGAGACGGGGGCTCAGGGGAGGGGTGAGGCGGTGAGATGGGGGGCTCAGGGGAGGGGTGAGGGGGTGAGACGGGGGCTCAGGGGAGGGGTGAGGGGATGAGATGGGGGGCTCAGGGGAGGGGTGAGGGGGTGAGACGGGGGCTCAGGGGAGGGGGGAGGGGGTAAGAGGGGGGCTCAGGGGAGGGGTGAGGGGGTGAGATGGGGGCTCAGGGGAGGGGGGGAGGGGGTGAGACGGGGGCTCAGGGGAGGGGTGAGGGGGGTGAGACGGGGGCTCAGGGGAGGGGTGAGGCGGTGAGACGGGGGCTCAGGGGAGGGGTGAGGGGGTGAGACGGGGGCTCAGGGGAGGGGTGAGGGGGTGAGACGGGGGCTCAGGGGAGGGGTGAGGGGGTGATGGGTGGGCTTTGAACGCTGCCAGCACGGCCTTTCCACTTGTGCAAAGCTCTATAAGGTGGGATCAGTCGCTCCAGCCCCCGGAGAACTGGGTGATAAGTAAGTGGCACCATCAGCTGACCTGCCTGTCCAGCCACGTCTTCCCACGTGCTCTCCCCGTGGACACTGTGCTATTTCACCTTGAGGAGGAAGCTAACAATTCCTCTCAGGCTGTGAATGTGAGCTTCCAATGTTGCCAAATTCCGGATCACAAAGCGGTTGAACCCTCCAGATGCCCCGCCAGCCCTGGCTGATGCTCAGGAGCGGCCCGGGCGTGTTCACCTCCCACGGCCACTTCCTCCCAGAGCCCGTCCCAGGGAGCCCGCGGCCGGCCTGTGCCGCCACACAGCTGAGTCCTCGCTCTCGAAACTGCCCTCTCCTGGGGGACCCAGCCTCCCCCCACCATACTCAGCCATGCCGAGGCAGCAGGAGGGCGCCCCCAGCTGGCTAGTGGTCACAGCGAGCCCCGGAGCCCCCTGCAGGATGAAGATGACCCCGGCCCAGCGGAGTCTGGGCTCCTGAGCCCTAAGGCAGAGCGGCCCTGCCCTGCTGCTTCCCGAGGAGGGACGGATGCTGGGCTGGCCTCAGAGCTGTCCTCAGGCCCCAGGAAATGATTCACGGCTCTCCCCTGCCCTCCCCTCCCCTCCCCTCCCCTCCCCTCCCCTCCCCTCCCACCCTCAGCTCCCCTCCCCTCCCCTCCGACCCTCAGCTCCCCCAGCCCCAGGGGCCCGGTGAACCTGCCCGATGGGGTCTGTACCCTCCGTGCCATCGGGGGTCTGGGCTTTGCACATTAGCCTCCGTCTGGGTGGTGGAGTTCAGCAGTGAACAGCCAATATGCCGGGGGCTGGTGGCAGGGGGGAGAAGTGGGAGGGGGCGCAGTTGGTTGGGGCCTCGTCCCCGCACACCAGAAAAGGTTGTGGGTTCAATTCCTGGGCAGGACGTATGCGGGAACGAACCGATGGCTGATTCTCTCTCTCTCCCTTCCTCTCTCTCTCTAAAATCAATAACAAACAAACAGACCTCCTGGGTGAGGGTTAGAACAAACAAACAAGTAGCCAATATTTCTCTGCTGCGAAATACACAAAAGGCCATCAGATCACGGAAGAGCAGCGGGTCTGAGGGCGATGGAACTGCTGAGCCCCAGCAGAGGCACCGCTGCGGGAGTCGGAGGTGAAAACGAGCCCACGCTGCAGGCCACGGAGCGGGACGGTGACCGACTGCGTGGCCATGTGGGGACGGGTCCTCACCGACTCTGGACGCACGAGGGGCTGAGGGCACTTCCTGGGACGCACAGTGCAGGGTTTTAACTCCCTCACCGCCCGTTCCTCCTGGGAGCCCACTGCCCCTGCGCGCGGAGACGTTTGCAAGCAGCTGCTGCCCCCCCTGCCAACCCGCTGTAATCTACGGGGCGCAGGGCTGCCTTTGCACGCGTGTCCATCACACAGTTTCAGGTTCCGCGTGCAAAGGGGCCTCTGCCTGCTCAGGTGGGCCAGGGGCGTGGACACACCACCACAGCCCGTCACCGCCAGCGAGAGCCAGGTCTCCGGCTCCTGTTCGAGTGGACCCCATCCCACCCTGTCCGCGTGAGGCGGTAAAGGCGCTCCCATCTGCTGCCATCGACGCCCCAAGACGGGCACGTACAGAGCGCTGCCTGCAGCCTGGGGTCCCCCGGCGGCCTCTGCTCTCTGGGTGGGAGGCAGCGACGGCGGCGGTTCTCAGGGCCCAGAGCGTGGCGGCCCTCCCTGGCCCCATGCAGCTCCCACGGCCCCCTCCCCTCCCCGGCCGGGCCCCATGCAGCTCCCGCGGCCCCGTCCCCTCCCCTCCCCGGCCGGGCCCCACGCGGCTCATGCAGCTCCCGCAGCCCCCTCCCCTCCACGGCGGCGCCCGGCGGTGGTTTCCGGAGCGAAGAGGACAGGGAGGCAGCCGAACAGGCCTGATTCAACACGTGAGGCACAAGGCTGGGACCCGCGGGGTCACTGCAAGGGAAGGGCCCTCGCGTTTGGAAACGTGGCTTTTCCCAACGAAGGCGCGTGGGAACATCTGGAAACGCTTCTGCATCTAAATCACTTCTTAACTGGAACAGCGACGGCAGCGTGCTCTGGCGAGGGGCGTATCAGCGCCACTTGGAAATGAGGTCTTGGCAGGCTGCGCGCTTCACGCTCCCCTGTGAGACCAGCACATCATCTCTGTGCGCTGAGCGTGCTTTGGCTTGAACTGTTCCCAGAGTCTGGCCCCGCAGGAAGTGAGCCTGGGGTGAACGGACTGCCAGGCGCTGCGATTTCTCAGAGCGCACTCACCCACCGGGTCTCTGTGAGCAGCCGCGTGGAGTCAGGAAAACTCACAGGAAACCTTCCCAGATGTGGCCAGGAATCCTATTCCCACAAAACCACCCTCAGACTCCCCATCTGAGGGAACCCATCTCCAATGGTGGCAGGGAAACGCCACCAAGAGGACCAGAATCCCTCCCTCTCCCACTCTGAAGTAAACACAAATATTTTTAAAAAGGAGGAACAGGAAACACAAAGCCAGAGTCAAACACATTTTCTTTATACTAGAGGCCCGGTGCATGGATTCGTGCACCAGTGGGTCCCTTGGCCTGGCCTGCGGGATCAGGCTGAGATCGGCTCTCCTACATCCCCCAAGGGTCCCGGATTGTGAGAGGGTGCAGGCCAGGCCGAGGGACCCCGCCAGTGCATGATCGGGGCTGGGGAGGGACCGCAGGACGGCTCCGGGGCATGTCCGGCCCGTCTCGCCCAGTCCCGACAGGGGCCGGCTGGCTAGGGAGTCTGCGCTGGTCTGAGCACAGGCAGGGCCGGGGAATGTCCCCAGGACAGACGGACGGACTTGGCGGGGGGGGGCGGGGGAGGAGTGGGAGGAGGGTGCAGAGGCTGGGTGAGGGCTGCAGGGGCAGTTTCTACCATCGGCACCCTGCCCCCACGTCAGAGGAGCTTGTCCCTTTGCTGTCGGTAGAGTCCCACAGGCCACCGTTTCTTTAAAAAGTGATCTTGGTCCCATGAGAGATCAAAGCTGAGGTGTCAGAAGCTGAAATGGCCTTGAACTCATCAGTGAGTGTCCAGTGGCCCCAGCGGCTTGCCTGGCTTGTGAAGTGTTCTCAAACTCTCTCCCTGGAACCCAACTTGACATGGGACGAAGGTCACTGCCCATCAGCCCCATCCTCCTGGCAACAGGATTCCGGGCGAAAAGGTAAAACATGGGAACACTGCCCTGAATAATCCTTCCGCACTCCTCACACTTCCTTCCCTGGCTGCTGGGAACCAGAGGCACCTTCTGGCCTGGTCCCTTCTTGTGTCTTGTACCGGGAGCACCACCTCCGGATGCCACCAGATGTCAGCGGTCAGTACCCACCTGGACCAGGACCAGATGTCAGCAGTCAGTACCCACCTGGACCAGGACCAGATGTCAGCGGTCAGTACCCACCTGGACCAGGACCAGATGTCAGCAGTCAGTACCCACCTGGACCAGGACCAGATGTCAGCAGTCAGTACCCACCTGGACCAGGACCAGATGTCAGCGGTCAGTACCCACCTGGACCAGGACCAGATGTCAGCAGTCAGTACCCACCTGGACCAGGAGCTGACGTCAGCGGTCAGTACTCACCTGGACCAGGACCAGATGTCAGCGGTCAGTACCCACCTGGACACGGGGTTGGCCGGACCTCCTGTTAACAACCTGGTGACCGGCTATTCCCTGAAGTCTGGTGCTGGCCCTGGGCACCTTGGTCAGGACACATGGGCCCAGGTGAGGCAGACTGCAGATCCTGTCCTGACCAATAGCTTGTCCATCCACCCATCCATCCATCCACCCACCCATCCACCCACCCATCCATTCATCCATCCATCCACCCATCCATCCATTCACTCACCCATTCATCCACCCACCCATCCATCCACCCACCCACTCATCCATCCACCCACCTACCCATCCATCCACTCATCCATCCACCCATCCGTCTGCCCAGCCATTCATCCATCCATCCATCCATCCATCCATCCATCCATCCATCCATCCTGAAAAGGTTCACTGTTCACCAGCTCTGTGCCAAGCACTGGGTAGAAAGGCATACAATGGCCTCTGCCTGAGAAGCACAGTCTTTGGTGGCAGGGGCTGCTGTGGCTGGGACCACATTTGCATCTGCGAGCAAAGCCTGAGGATTCTGGGGGAGGCAGGGGGTCTCTTTCCTGATGCTGCAGCACCCATGTTGGGTGGGGGGGGGGGGGGGGGAGGGGGGGGCGGGGAGCTCGGTGATGGAGGCAAGAAAGTGGGTAGAAAGGGAGACTGCGTGTCCCAACACTGCTCAGTCCCACGTCCTTGGCCTCCAGGTGCCAGGCAGGGGCAACGTCAGGCGTGCCCTCCCCTGGAGGCTGCGGCGGGCAACTGCAGCTCTTGTAGTTTTTTTTTAATCAGTGATGAAAAACAGAGGCTTCGGAATGCCACCCTGGCTTGCACAATTCTGGAAAACAACACATTTCTGGGCCAGTGTTCTGGCATGTTCCCTAACGACCCAACCTTGCCGTGAGGCGTGTTGGAGATACAGCCTGGAGCCTCGAGCAGCAATAAGAGGAGTGAATAGTGTAATTACTAGTACACATCTCCTGAAACTCCTCCGTGTGATGCCATTGGCCAGGTGTAACCCTAACAGTGCAGCACGGCTTCTGTGGGACTTTAACTGAATTTTACTTCTTTCAATGCAAAGGCAGGGCCTTCTGCAGGCGGGTCGATTGGAGGGGCTCTGCTGGCACACTCTGCCAGAAACAGCCTCCTCGGTCTGCCCTCTGGGCCCGGGAGCGCCCCTCCCGACTGAAGAGAGACTGTGCTCCGCACTCCTGTCCCAGCTCAGGGAGGCAGACGGTAAGCATGAGCATCATAAGTGAGCGATAGCCCAGCCGGCGTGGCTCAGGGGTTGAGCATCATCCCGTCCACCAAGAAGTCGCTGGTTCGATTCCCGATCAGTGTACATGCCCGGGATGCAGGCTCCGTCCCCAGTAGTGAGCGTGCAGGAGGCAGCCGATCGATGTTGATGTTTCTATCTCTCTCCCCCTCCCTTCCCCTCTCTCTCTCAAAACAAACAAAAACACAATAAAAAACAAATAAAAATATGAATAAATGTATCATAAGGCAGGTTAGAGATGCTAAGTACATGCGACTGGAAGGAGGTGGCAGGTCTGAGGGGTAAGGGGCCTGCCATGTGCACATGCGAGTTAGGAGGCTGGGGAAGGGGAGACTGGGAAGCGGAGGAGGGGAAGGGGAGGCTGGGAAGGGGAGGCTGGGAAGGGGAGACTGGGAAGCGGAGGAGGGGAAGGGGAGGCTGGGAAGGGGAGGCTGGGAAGGGGAGGCTGGGAAGGGGAGGAGGGGCAAGGGGAGGGGAGGATTCTGAACGTTATGTCCTCATTCCCCTCCCCCCAATAGAAAGCCATTCCGTTCTTCCAAACAATAGAGATGACATGAGCCGGAGGAAGAGAAGTCCGATGGGTGAGGAAGAGCCCGCGGTCTGGGAGGATCACGTGGGCTGGAGAGGGATGGGCAGAGAAGGGGAAGCAGTGGGCGCTGCTGGGAACCACTGAGGTCCAGGATGGCTCCTGGCTTCCGACCTGCACAGCCAGGCAGCCGGGGGGGATGGGTGGGGGGACACTCCCGATAAGAGCCCTGCACCAGGAGGAGCAAGCAGTCGGGGGCAAGTTCGTTGAGTCTGAGGAGCCTATACGACACCAACAGGCTGTGAAATGGCAGGTAGGCAGCCCTGGCCAGTTGGGCTCAGTGGATAGCGTGTCAACCTGTGGACTGAAGGGTCCTGGGTTCGGTTCTGGTCAGGGGCATGTACCTTGGTTGCAGGCTCAATCCCGGCCCTGCTCGGGCATGTTCTGGAGGCAACCAATCGATGTGTCTCTCTCACATTAATGTATCTCTCTGTCTCTCCCCCTCCCTTTCACTCTCTCTAAAAAAAAAAAAAAAAAAAAAAAAAAAAAAAAAAAATCAATGGAAAAATATCCTCTGGGGAGGATTAAAAAAACAAAACCACACACACACACACACACACACACACACACACACACACAACCTGAGAAGAAAAATAAATGGCCGGCAGGTAGCTAGATTTATGGATTTGGAGATGAGACATGCGCATTATGGCAACACATTCATTCAACAAGATAGGCATTTGCGGAGCTAGAGTGAGCATTTCAGTCCCCTTTCTACCTGCTGGCCAGAACACCACACAGGCATGTTCGAGCAGATGCAGAGCTGGGCTTGGTCTTGCTTCCACCAGTCAAGTTCTCCTGAGAAGTTTACTTCACTTTTCGGAGCTTCAGCGCCCCCTTCTGCGAGCTGGGGGCATTGCCTCTGTGAAGGGTGCCTGCTTGACAAAGATCATGTCTGAAAACCCGACAGATGGTTTTGTGGAGACGGGAATCCTTGTCTGTCCCTGTCCCCTCCCTTGCTTCCCCTCCCTACTTTCCCTCTCACAGTCCCCGTCTCACTAACAGGACTTCTTAAGATGCTTGTCCGCGCTGCCTGGCTCCTCGTGTTTCTATGCCATCCTAGACCTGGGAGGGCATGTCTATGAGAGGCTGGCCTAGGATTTTTTAACATGGCGTATACAACGGCTGTAGATGGGGGAATACACCGTGATTTCTTTGGTCAAGGCTTTACCTGTATCTGCCAACTCCAACCTTTTAACCCAAATCCTGCAGGCTCAGGAGTAGGAGTTTGTCATAATGGCGCTCAGCGCTCACTCAATTCCAGTCGCGCTGCCCAGGCCGCTGAGGGGGAGAAGCTGAGGCCTTGGACAGGGGTTTCCCTGGAGCTGGGAACTGGCCACACAACTTTGGTGGAAAGACAAGAAGGTGAGCGAAGGGAAATGCCGGTGGAACTGTTATAAAGTGACCCACCAGTTTGCTCAGGAATTGCCCAAGTGGCATGGAAGGGAAGGCTGTCGGGATAGAAGAGAAGGATATTTTGGGGAAAATTATAATAAAAGGTAAGTATCTCTACCAGGTATCAAACACACTATAAAATATCATGTTTAAAGCAAAGAGGTAGAGATGAAAAATAGAAAACTATGAGCCCAGAAACTGACCTAGATGAGTGTGGGGTGAGGAAACATGGCTGGACCATGAGTGAGAACAGAAGAAAATGTAGTGATGTTGGGTTAAAACTAGACTGTTTCAGAGAATAAATATGTCACCATGCTCAAATGACCTCCAAGTGCATCAAGAACTAGGTATTTGGAAAGTCACGATGCATCAGCAAGAAGCCAGGTTTTGTCAGGACTTTAGAGTGACGAGAACATTCTAAGAACTGAAGCAGCATAAGACAGAAGGGAAAAGTAACATTTACATTCCATACAAATGTAAAATTTGTATAAGCAGGAGAATGCTTAAAATAATAACACCGCAGAAGACTGGGCAACCTGTGCCAACAGAGTGTGTGCGTGAGATGAAGCAGTGGTATAAACCGCACAGCCCTAAGCAGCTAAGAAAATATTTATAGAACTTGGACCAGTATGCTAACATCTAGAAATCTATGCGAAGGAAATGGTGGAAAGGAGGAAAGGCTGGGTCCATGGAAGTATGAATCTGCTAGATTATCTGTAACTATGAAACGAACAAAAACAACCCCCATATCTAACATGAAGGGGGTGGTTAAGAAAATTAGGACAGCAGCTCAGTGACACAGTTAGCTGTAAAACCGTAATCTGGAATACAGTGTAATAACATGAGGAACATCTGAGATGCTATCGGAAGGCTCTGTGCACAGCTGTGTATATGGCTATGGACAGACCCTAAATAGTCACTAAAGAGTTAATACAGTTCTTTTAGTGAGTTAGGATTATGGGTGATTTTTATTATATATATAAATAAATTGATTTCAGAGAGGGAGGGAGAGGGAGAAAGAGAGAGAAACATCAACGATGGGAGAGATTCTTTGATTGGCTGCCTCCTGCACAGCCCACACTGGGGATAGAGCCCACAACCCGGGCATGTGCCCTGACCGGGAATTGAACCATGACCTCCTGGTTCATAGGTCAACGTTCAACCACTGAGCCACGCCGCTGGGCCTGGGCCTAGGCCTGGTGATTTTATTTTTAAAATTTCATGTAAGAGCTTAAACTATTGTATGGAAGACTCAAACAGAAGACACGTGAGGCAGGAAGGGAGGAGGGAGTCCGGGTCTTGCTGAAAGCAGGTGGTGAGTCACCCCTGTCAAGGGCACAGACCGCAGGAGCTCTGGGTCTGAAGCCGCGAGTCTGTTTCCTTAGCTCCCTAACCCCTCGCCAGCACTCAGGTTGGTCCGCGTTACTCACAGGAAGTCGGTTTGCTTAGATGACTGACTGAATCACACCAGGCGCATCTCCTCCCTCGGGCATTGCCCCGCCCAGCAACCACATGGCACCAGCACTTTCTAGGCAATAGTAATTCAGGATATTCAACTTCTTAATTGGATAAAAACATTTTCACAAAGTTTGGCTTTTTAACAAAAGCTCCCCGAATCTTCCCAAAGCAAAATGGACCCACAAACACCCACTCTATTGGTCCATCACTTTCTCTAAGCCAAGACAGAGAGATTCCTGTGTGTTCATGTTAACCTATTTCCTTCACCACACAATTTGTGGATTAAGACAACAACAACAAATCATCAAAAAGGGAGAAATGAAGAGAAACTAGACCTGAGAAGGCGGAACCTGGGAGCACCTGGGAGGGGGGCTGGGAGAGGCTAGTGTTTGGCCTGCAGAACGAGGGGGGCTCACCTGCCGAGGGCAGTGACCGTGAGTGGGGCCTGCAGAGCTGGGGGCTGCCTGGGTGGGTCAGTGAGTGAATGTGAAGGCCTAGGACACGGCTGGACATGCTTGTAGACTTTATGTACACTGTATGACGCCTGCAGACTTTATACACACTGTATGACTCCTGTAGACTTTATACACACTGTATGACGCCTGTAGACTTTATGAACACTGTATGACGCCTGTAGACTTTATACACACTGTATGACGCCTGCAGACTTTATACACACTGTATGACGCCTGCAGACTTTATACACACTGTATGATGCCTGTAGACTTTATGAACACTGTATGACGCCTGCAGACTTTATGCACACTGTATGACGCCTGTAGACTTTATACACACTGTATGACGCCTGCAGACTTTATACACACTGTATGACGCCTGCAGACTTTATACACACTGTATGACGCCTGCAGACTTTATACACACTGTATGATGCCTGTAGACTTTATGCACACTGTATGACGCCTGTAGACTTTATACACACTGTATGACGCCTGCAGACTTTATACACACTGTATGACGCCTGCAGACTTTATACACACTGTATGACGCCGGCAGACTTTATGCACACTGCAGGACACCTGTAGACTTTATACACACTGTATGACGCCTGCAGACTTTATACACACTGTATGACGCCTGCAGACTTTATGCACACTGCAGGACACCTGTAGACTTTATACACACTGTATGACGCCTGCAGACTTTATACACACTGTATGACGCCTGTAGACTTTATACACACTGTATGACGCCTGCAGACTTTATACACACTGTATGACGCCGGCAGACTTTATGCACACTGCAGGACACCTGTAGACTTTATACACACTGTATGACGCCTGCAGACTTTATACACACTGTATGATGCCTGTAGACTTTATGAACACTGTATGACGCCTGCAGACTTTATGCACACTGTATGACGCCTGTAGACTTTATACACACTGTATGACGCCTGCAGACTTTATACACACTGTATGACGCCTGCAGACTTTATACACACTGTATGACGCCTGCAGACTTTATACACACTGTATGATGCCTGCAGACTTTATACACACTGTATGACGCCTGTAGACTTTATACACACTGTATGACGCCTGCAGACTTTATACACACTGTATGACGCCTGCAGACTTTATACACACTGTATGACGCCGGCAGACTTTATGCACACTGCAGGACACCTGTAGACTTTATACACACTGTATGACGCCTGCAGACTTTATGAACACTGTATGACGCCTGCAGACTTTATGCACACTGCAGGACACCTGTAGACTTTATACACACTGTATGACGCCTGCAGACTTTATACACACTGTATGACGCCTGTAGACTTTATACACACTGTATGACGCCTGCAGACTTTATACACACTGTATGACGCCGGCAGACTTTATGCACACTGCAGGACACCTGTAGACTTTATACACACTGTATGACGCCTGCAGACTTTATGAACACTGTATGACGCCTGCAGACTTTATGCACACTGTATGACGCCTGCAGACTTTATGCACACTGTAGGACGCCTGTAGACTTTATACACACTGTATGACGCCTGTAGACTTTATGCACACTGTATGACGCCTGCAGACTTTATACACACTGTATGACGGCTGTAGACTTTATACACACTGTATGACGCCTGTAGACTTTATACACACTGTATGACGCCTGCAGACTTTATGCACACTGTATGACGCCTGTAGACTTTATACACACTGTATGACGGCTGCAGACTTTATGCACACTGTATGACGCCTGTAGACTTTATACACACTGTATGACGCCTGTAGACTTTATACACACTGTATGACGCCTGTAGACTTTATGCACACTGTATGACGCCTGTAGACTTTATGTATACTGTATGACGCCTGTAGACTTTATGAACACTGTAGGACGCCTGCAGACTTTATACACACTGTATGACGGCTGTAGACTTTATACACACTGTATGACGCCTGTAGACTTTATGTATACTGTATGACGCCTGTAGACTTTATGAACACTGTAGGACGCCTGCAGACTTTATACACACTGTATGACGGCTGTAGACTTTATACACACTGTATGACGCCTGTAGACTTTATACACACTGTATGACGCCTGTAGACTTTATGCACACTGTATGACGCCTGCAGACTTTATACACACTGTATGACGCCTGTAGACTTTATACACACTGTATGACGCCTGTAGACTTTATGCACACTGTATGACGCCTGTAGACTTTATACACACTGTATGACGCCTGCAGACTTTATACACACTGTATGACGCCTGTAGACTTTATGTATACTGTATGACGCCTGTAGACTTTATGAACACTGTATGACGCCTGTAGACTTTATGAACACTGTATGACGCCTGCAGACTTTATACACACTGTATGACGCCTGCAGACTTTATACACACTGTATGACGCCTGTAGACTTTATGTATACTGTATGACGCCTGCAGACTTTATGAACACTGTAGGACGCCTGCAGACTTTATACACACTGTATGACGGCTGTAGACTTTATACACACTGTATGACGCCTGTAGACTTTATACACACTGTATGACGCCTGTAGACTTTATGCACACTGTATGACGCCTGCAGACTTTATACACACTGTATGACGCCTGCAGACTTTATACACACTGTATGACGCCTGCAGACTTTATACACACTGTATGACGCCTGTAGACTTTATGCACACTGTATGACGCCTGCAGACTTTATGCACACTGTATGACGCCTGCAGACTTTATACACACTGTATGACGCCTGTAGACTTTATGCACACTGTATGACGCCTGTAGACTTTATGAACACTGTATGACGCCTGCAGACTTTATGCACACTGTAGGACGCCTGTAGACTTTATACACACTGTATGACGCCTGTAGACTTTATACACACTGTATGACGCCTGCAGACTTTATACACACTGTATGACGCCGGCAGACTTTATGCACACTGCAGGACACCTGCAGACTTTATACACACTGTATGACGCCTGCAGACTTTATACACACTGTATGACGCCTGTAGACTTTATACACACTGTATGACGCCTGCAGACTTTATGAACACTGTATGACGGCTATAGACTTTATACACACTGTATGACACCGGCAGACTTTATGAACACTGTATGACGCCTGTAGACTTTATACACACTGTATGATGCCTGTAGACTTTATACAGATTGTATGACGCCTGTAGACTTTATGCACACTGTATGACGCCTGTAGACTTTATACACACTGTATGACGCCTGCAGACTTTATGCACACTGTATGACGCCTGTAGACTTTATGTATACTGTATGACGCCTGTAGACTTTATACACACTGTATGACGCCTGCAGACTTTATGCACACTGTATGACGCCTGCAGACTTTATGCACACTGTAGGACGCCTGCAGACTTTATACACACTGTATGACGCCTGCAGACTTTATACACACTGTATGACGCCTGCAGACTTTATACACACTGTATGACGCCTGCAGACTTTATACACACTGTATGACGCCTGCAGACTTTATACACACTGTATGACGCCTGCAGACTTTATACACACTGTATGACGCCTGCAGACTTTATGAACACTGTATGACGCCTGCAGACTTTATGCACACTGTATGACGCCTGTAGACTTTATGCACACTGTATGACGCCTGTAGACTTTATACACACTGTATGACGCCTGCAGACTTTATGAACACTGAATGACTCCTGCAGACTTTATACACACTGTATGACGCCTGCAGACTTTATACACACTGTATGACGCCTGTAGACTTTATACACACTGTATGACGCCTGCAGACTTTATACACACTGTATGATGCCTGTAGACTTTATGCACACTGTATGACGCCTGTAGACTTTATGCACACTGTAGGACGCCTGTAGACTTTATACACACTGTATGACGCCTGCAGACTTTATACACACTGTATGACGCCTGTAGACTTTATGAACACTGTATGACGCCTGTAGACTTTATACACACTGTATGACGCCTGTAGACTTTATACACACTGCACGCTTAGGCAGTAGTAAATGTGTAGACATTATTTTCTTTCTTCAATAATAAGTTAACCTTACCTTACTGTAATGTTTTTATTTTGTAAACTTTAAATTTTTTTTCTAACTTTTCAACTCTTTTGTAGTAACACAGTTTTAAATACAAACACATTGCTCAGGTGGACAAAACATGTTTCTTATATCCTTATTCCCTATTTAAAATTTTTTAAATTTTATTTTTATTAAAGAATAGTTTATTGATTTTTAGAGAGAGAGGAGGGAGCGGGAGAGAGAAATTGATGTGAGAGCACAACATCGATCGGGAGGATGTCCAACTGACCGAGTCACACCAGCCAGGGCTGATTTTTACTTTTAAACTTTTTGGTGGAAACAGACAAAGGCACACACATTAGCCTGGGCCTCCACAGGGTCAGGGTCAGGGTCAGGGCCAGGGCTCCCCCTCCTCACCTGGTCCCACTGGGAGGGCTTAGGGTCCAGGCGTGGAGCGGGCCTCTCCTGGGGACAAGGCCCCCCGGGAGCACTGCTGGGGGCCTCCTGAGCTCCCTGAGCGGGCACTCTTCCCAGAAATAGGCCTTGGTGGTTGGCTCGGTTTCTTCCTTTTCATCACAGACGTGCCTGCGAGCAGGTAATGCACCATGAACAGTCCTCATGCTTTCAGACGTTCAAAGGAGCCTGTGAAGGTCTGCACACGCTGCCCCTAAGCCCTCCCCTGTGAACTTCTTGGGGTTCTTCTTCTCTTTTCTCTCCTGCAGCTTCCTCTGCTCTTGTGCTTATTCAGTTAGGCTTTCCTGGTCCAGTTCCAACAGCTCCTCATCGGTCAAATCCTCAGGAAGTACCTCTTGGCCTCCTAACGTCACCCGCACCCACCCCAGGTAAAGGCTGTTCGCCATCTCAGACCATCCTGGTGGACTTCGGCAATCTTCGCAACTACGATGTTGTGATGGCTACAGCCTCACTAGGCAACGGCAATGTTTCAGCTCCATAGTAATCTCTGGGGCCCCATCATCCCTGTGGTCTTCCGTTGGCGGAAAGGTCCTAGCAACGCATCGCTGTACAGGTGTATGATTGCAGGTCATCCCTATCCTCTGCCTATCTGGGTTGCCAGCAGCGGGTCATCACCAACTCTACTGACCAGGGAAGCCCATCCCTTTCTTCTCTCAACGGGTTCGACACAGGCAAGCAGCCCCAGTATCTCAGTGAGCCTCCTTCTGATCTCATCGCCGGCCTGGTGCGGTGGGTAGTAGCCTGGCTGTGGACTCTGGAGTCGGCAGGCTGGGGCGGAGCACCGGCTCTCCCACTGACTGCCCGAGTTCCTTCACACTCTGAACCAACAACCTAAAGCAAGGACAGCAATTGTCTCCACTCCCAGGGCCCTGTGAAGATTAAACGGGTGCCCAGTGCATCATGAGGACTTCATAAAAAATCACTGTTCTTGTCGTTCCCCCTTCTTTCCTCTCTGTAGCTGCCGGCCCACCTGACCCCCCAGCTCCAATCCTGCTGCTCATGTATCCTCGTCTCTAAATTGCGGAAATAGCTTAGTTGGTGCTTGGACATGTTCCTCAGGCTATTTTGACTCACGCACTCTCTGCTAATCATAGAAACACTTTCACACACTCCTGGTGAACTTGCCTCCACTGCCCTCTTCCTGAACCCCACACTCCCCTGGTAATGACGATGCGCTAGCGCAGTTTTTTACTGGCAAGATGATCACGTACCCAAGTCGACAGTGTCCACAAAATCCCCAAGTGGTTAGACAATCTGTCCAACACTGGCCCTGCCTCCTGGAGGGGACTGCGAGGGACGCCCCGGGAACGTGCGGGGGTGCCGAGCTGGGCCCAGAACTGGGAGTCACATGCTCATGGCTGTGACGGACGGACTCCGTGTTCAGAGGACTGGACAGAGCCGAGACTCACGAAGGAGGTCAAGTTAAAGAAACCAACGCGGAGCGACGATGGGGCGCTGGACTAGAAACATGCAAAGCCTGGAACCTCGGCTCCAGGTTTACTCCAGGAAGAAAGCAGGGGATGTAGATTCAAAGCAGAACGAAGAGAGAGAAACAAGAGATCAAGTCTCTAGAAGCAGTGACAGCCTAACACGGGGGCCATGCCTGTGGCCGCCTCACCCCATCAGGGCACCCACGTGCATTGCAACCACATGTTTACTTGTCTAGACTAAGGGCAGGGACAGTGTGTCCCAGGATCTAATAGAATTCCTGGAATGTAAGGACCGAATAAGTGACGGATAAACTAACTCAGTGCTGAGGAGTTAATGAATGAGAAACTTATTAAGCTGTTGGCCGTGGCCTAGTCCCCGGCTTAATGCTGGACGGCCCTAACCTCTCCAACCATCTCAAAGCAGCTGATAACGCCAGCTTTTGTGCGATGCCCAGCTGCAGCACTGTCCCATAGCAACTGACTCCCTCAGGGAATCCCCTGGATGAACTCCCCCAGGAGGAGGAGGGAGGGAGGGAGGGTGGCAGGACTTTCTGGGAGCTACACAGGTTTCATTCACCTCATCCTCACTGCTTGTCCCTCCCAGTGGTGGGCAGGGCTGTCCCCAGCTCAGGCCGAAAGGGAACAGAGGCCCGTGTGGCACAGCAGACGCAGGAAGAAGGAAACAGCGATGCCCGGGAGGCTTATGGGGCAGCAAACTGAGTCCCGCAGGGAGACAACGGCGTCCTGTTGGACAAGCACACAGAGCAGGGGCTCGGGCTCGGGCACCGCACATCCAGCCCCAGTCCCGCAGGGGCAGCGGCCGCTCTGGAGGCGGCTGTGGACCAGGCCTGTGCGAACTGGGCCCTCCCGCCTGCCTTCCGTGCGGCGTGACTTTGTCTAACGCAGTGGGTCTGCACCTGGCTCTCCTCCTCACGAGATGAAATGCTGGACGGAATGACCTCGAGAAGCCTCCGAGTTACCAGCTCTCTCGTCCTCAGTGGACACAAAGGCAGCTTCTGACCATCACCGCCCTCCGCACCCAGCCCAGCCCCGGGCGTCTGCGGGGCAGGGGTGCCACCTGCGGAAAGTGGGTGTGTCTCCATCCCCCCAGACGCCTCGGAAATGGCAGGAGCGGCTGGGAGTGCTTTCTGACCTGGCCGTCGGCGGCAGGAGTGAGCGGTGCCCTGGACTGAAGACCACAGAAACCACAGCCGTATGTTCCTGTCTCCCGGAGGCAAGCCCTTCTGTCGGAAGCTGAGGAGCGAAGTGTCTGGTCGGTGGCCCTGTGTCGGGTAAGGCTGCCGGCCTGGGCTCTCTCCTCCCAGACACTCCCCCCGCCAGGTGCTGTCAGCACCAGTTCCCGGCGGGTTCTGTGTGGCTCCTGTGGCGTTTCTAAAATTACTTCCTTATGCTGTTACTTAAAGCCATTATTGCTGTTTTACTCTTTGGTATAAACGTCCAACGCTAAGTACTAACAGTTATGCAGTTTCTCAGACAGGAACTTTATGTCCAATGTTATTTCACTGTCAAAAGGCTCGTCTGAGGGAGATAATATTTCCACGCGAGGAAATGGAAGCTAAGGTAGTGGAAGTGTCCCGTCCAGGCTCACCCCACTGCGGCTGAAGTCTTACTGAGGCCACACTAACCGTGGTCTCCCACACACTCCTCACTCCTCTGGAGATCAGGTTCATGTCTTTCAGGCATGGAGCTTTTATTCCTAAACTAGAGGCCCAGTGCATGAAATTCATGCACTCGGGGGGAGGAGTAGTGGGGGGGAGGGTCCCTCAGCCCAGCCTGCACCCTCCCACAGTCTGGGAGCCCTTGGGGGATGTCTGACTGACAGCTTAGGCCCGCTCCCCATGGGGGAGTGCACTGACCACCAGGGGGCAGCTCCTGTGTTGAGCATCTGTCCCGTGGTAGTCAGTGTGCAGCATAGCGACTGTTCTGCCTGTTTGGTTGATTTGCATATTAGCCTTTTATTATATAGGATTCTTATTCATTTTTCATAGCTAAGAAACATTTGATAAGAAATATCTGAGCCTGGCCAGCATGGCTCAGTGGTTGAGCATTGACCTATGAACCAGAAGGTCACGGTTCGATTTCTGGTTGGGACACATGCCCGAGTTGCAGGCTTAATCCCCAGTAGGGGGAGTGCAGGAGCCAGTTGATCAATTGTTCTCTCATCATTGATGTTTCTCTCTCTCCCTTCCTTTCTGAAACCCATAAAAATGTTTTAAAATTATTTGAGTCTATCCCAACATACTCCCTATAGTTTCAGGGTCATCAATTGAGAGCCTTCTGTAATGAAGAGGCCACATTTCATACTGAAGGCCTCGAGTGGCCTTGAGGTAAATCCTGAAGAGCCTTGTGAGTCAGGAGCACTGCTCCCGGGTGCGGAGAACAAGTGAGTGGCCACTGAGCTTTAGAGAAACCAGACCCAAGGCTACAGTTATTGTGGTTAGAATGAAAGTGTGGAAAGAAAAGACCTTAAGGAAACATATACTATGAGGCTTACCGACTGGGTATGGAGAGTGGCGGTCAGCGAGAGGGTGGACTCCTATGCTTATAGGCTAGAAAGTGGGTGATGTTCATCCTATGCCGCAAGGAGAAAACACCAAGGGTTTGGTGGTGGGCACAGCAGACACGGGGCCGAGTGTGAGGAGCTGGTAGGACAGCGAATAGACGTGTCCAGTTTGATATGTGGCTGCAAAGGTTATTCACTGTTTGGCTTAAAGCCTATAGTTAAGTGGAAGTTGAAGCTGTGTGGTTAGATGAGGTTAAACAAATGTGTAAAATGTGAGAGGAGTAATAAGTGGACTGTGGTTTCACTAACGGGTAGGAGGTGATCAGAGGAAGAAGCCATTTTATAGCCCAGGAAAAAACAGGAAGTGGAATGAAAAGATGATGTTGAAGAGAATTGTAGGAAAAAAATTTGCCAAGGGTATAAAAGTTAGTGTTTAAGAGTGTCTTAAATTAACCACTGGTTGAAGAAAATTGCTCTGAAATTCCTGCCATGCATGACTTGGACTTGTGGAAACACAGTGAACTAATCTGTGTAATTTCCCCATTACGTGTCATTCTTCAGTCCCCAAGGCTCTTAGTAATAGATATGACTTTGGTAGAGAAAGATGATGCCGGCAAGGGTCACGGTGGAGGCTGCCAAGGTCTTGTTTTGCCTACGTTATAGTTTTTGTTGACATTCTGAGTGTAAATCCTGTGAGTGTTACAAGGACTTATCTTTAGGGAGTGAGCAGAAGGAGGAAGTCTGTCATGGTGAGAAGTCCTCACGGCCCAGTGCTGGGTGAGTATTGTACGTTGTCATATTAGTCACTCTCCTCAGGATTCAGCTCGACACATAATTTCCTCTCATTTGACACTTTTTTTCCCTATTTCGCTAAGTTAGAAGCATACCCAATGGATGAGTATGCAGTCAGCATTACTAACGTTGACCTGAATATAGTGGAAATGGCCTCATCGTCACTCTTGTTGCCAAAGCCAGTCCGGCGGGTGGTGATGCTGGAGATGAAAAGAAGTTAGAATGGAGAGGAGACGCGTGGACCATGTCCGCCCACATTCCAACGGCTCCTCTTACAAAAATGGTCGGGAACTCGGGGTCAAATACCCAAGAGCAACCGCGGATGTAAGAGCAGCGCAGCCCAGCAGATGGTTAGAAGCGTATGAGTGACGCTCAGTCAGCACGGGCGCGGGTTTAAACGCCATGGAAAGACCCTGTGGCTGGGGTCACATGAGTGACTGGTGCCACCTGCAGCTTCTGCGCCAGGGACGGTGCTACCACCAACGCAGACCCTGCCCGCCCAGAAGGCCCAGTCCACCCCGACATGATTTCAGGGACACACGGCCTTTCCGCTCCAGGCCCTTCTCTCTGTAGTTGTCCACTCCACCACCACTCATGCTGTTGCCCTCATTCATCCCGAAGGTGTCCGATGACCGGCCCCTGGGCACCGTACTGTGGTGGACGGACAGACAGAAGGACACAGCCAGTGCCATGGGAAGGAGGGGCTTGGGGGAGGGGACCCCTCTGGTTAGGACAGCAGGAAGGGCGCCCAGGAGGACACAGCGATAGATTCCACGCAGGAATGAGAAGAGGCAGGCAGCCAGAGCAGTGAGCGCAGCGGCTCGGCCGGAGGGGTGAGTCTGCAGTGTCTGTGGACGGACTGAAAGCCAGGACCGCAGCCAGAGGAGGCTCGCGGAGACCACGGAGGAGCAAGCGGGGGCAGGTCAGGACTGGGTTTACTGCAACTACAACACGAAGCCACAGAAGATAAAGTGAAAGATGAACATGAGTTGCTATTCTTTTGGCCAGAGAACGAGGCCCGCGCCTGAGCTCCGGGTCCACGCGGCACCTGCTGGGGCCGCCTCAGGGTCCGAGTCACAAAACCGGACGTTCCCCAGCGGCTCCTCTCCCCCCTGCCTGGCCCTGCAGAACCCCTGCCTCTCTCTTCTCCCCTCTGCATGGAGATGTCTACACGCAGCTGGAAGTCTCAGTGATCTCCCCTGAGTTTGTGGAGAGGAACTACTCTATTGCTGAGGAATAATGTTGTAAGCAGGAAATTTTGCATCAATTTTTCTCTAGAAACACATGCTTCCTTTTCACTCTTGATGGAACGAGTGCTTCTTGGTGCTAACACCAGGGTACAGTCTCCTTTGGTACAGGAGCCACTTGCTTTCTGCACCCAAGGCAGTGCTCCCAGACCCACCACCAGGCCCTGCCCCGCATTTCCCATCACAGGCCTGTGACACCCGTGCTCCCGCACTGCCCCCTGGTGGCCGGATGCTTGAACTACAAATCAAAGCTCTCATGGAACCAACTTTTCCAGACCGCTCACGGGGAACTAATCGCAGTGATTATGAGTCTTCCTAATAACAAGATGTCTTACTGACTGTAAACTGGTTACCATTTTGACTTTTATTAACAACAACAAAAAACAACAACAAGAAGGTAGTGAGAACAATGAATTGTCTTGAAAGGCTGAGGGCTGTCAGGTGAACCTGGGATGAGTGTGTGTGTGTGTGTGTGTGTGTGTGTGTGTGAGAGAGAGAGAGAGAGAGAGAGAGAGAGAGAGGTGTCTCACATACATACATTCGTGTGCTTTCCTGGAGTTATAACGCCATCTTGTGTCTTTCTTAGATTCTTCTGATAAAAACTATGGAAACCTCTGTTGCCTCCACATCTTGGCAACTGTGACTAAAGCTTCTCTAAACATCCGTGTGCAGGTTTGTGTGTGGACATGTTTTCAACTCGCTGGGGTGAATGCCAAGGATCGTGGCTGCTGGATCGCAGTGCAGGATGTTCAGCTTTTAAGAAAGCGCCCGGCTGTCTTCCCAAGTGGCCGCACCGTCAGAAATGAGTCCCTGCCGCCCCCTCTCCCTCAGCCCTGGGAGGTGCCATGAACTTCAGCCACTGACAGCGAGCAGTGGTATCTCATGGTTTTACTTTGCAGTTCCCTGGTGACATGGGATATTGAGCACCTTTTCATAGGCTATTTGCCATCTGCGTATCTTCTCTGGTGAGGCATTTGTGGGACCCTTTGCCTATATTTTAATGAGTTTTGAGTTCTTCGAACATTTTGGATACAAGTTCTTCATCAGATACACGTTTTGCAATTATTTTTTTCCCAGCCTCTGCCTTGTCTTTTCTTTCTCTTGATAGTGTCTTTGGAGAGAAGGTTTTTTTTTTCTTAATGAGGTCATACTTAATGAAGCCAGAAAAAGAACCATCCCTTATGTAGGACACTAACAAATGGGGGGTGGGGGAGGTTTGAAGAAAGTGTGTTAATTTTTTTCATCACAGCAGGGCACTAATTTTACTGTCCAATCAAAATAATAAAAATTAAAAATATTTTAAAAAGAACATATATCTTACAATAACTTACGTCACTTACCATGTTTTAGATATTCATCAATGTTGCATATAATTTTTTCTCAATTGTGTAGTATTTCATTGCAGAAATGTGCCTTTTTGTTCGTTTATCCATTTTCCTGTTGATGGGTCCCTGAATCGCTTTTGGTTTTTTGTCTGTAATAAATAACCCTGCTATACTCTTGTAAGTCTTAATTTAAGAGTCACTTTAAATCCTGAGTTGACCTGGGATGTTGAATAATTGGAATCACTCTTCACCCCCTGGGTTTCAGCCCAGGTATCATTTCCTTAGAGCCTTAGTCACCACCTCAGGGAGTCCTGTCTTTCTCCCACAGTCTGCCGCCCCCCCCCACCCCCACCCCCCCCCCCACCCCCCCCCACCCCCCGCCACAATACCCTTTTATCTGCTACAGACACAGCCTTTATGCTGTTGTAATTACTTGCTCACTTGCCTGTCCCTCCGGGCAAATTCCCCGCGCTAGACCGCAACAGCTGCAAGGGGGCAGGGCGCGCCGGGAGCCAGGAGTCCTCCCACCAACAAGGCCCCCGGCTGCATGCTCCCCAGCGACCAGACGCTCGGGTTCGTGATCTCAGCAAATCACACAGATGATCAGCACGTCCCCCAACAAGCCTAAAGCGCGCAAGGGCAGCCAGTATCCCCACTGCCAGCCCGGAGGAAGCTGGAAGACGAGTTCGGATTAGGCTGCTCAGGCACATCACACCGCTCCCTGCTCCCTGTGACCAGTGGAGTCCGTGAGCAGAGCGTGCAGTCGGGATGGCCCACGAGCCACAGAAAACAGCTTACACGGAGACCTGCCCACTCAGGCACCCACGGCTGGTGCCGCGCGAGGAGCGGTCAGGCTGGCGGGGCGCCTGGAGCTTGTGGGGCACCGGGGCTCGTGGGGCGCCGGGGGATCGGGGGGCACCGGGGGGTCGGGGGGCACCGGGGGTCGTGGGGCACCGGGAGGTCATAGGGCACCGGGGGTCGGAGGGCACCGGGGGCTCGGGGGGCACCGGGGGCACGGAGGATGGACTGAGACCCACCCCTGTGCCCACCGCAGCCTCGCGGCCCACAGTTCCTTTCAAGGTGCACGAATTCGTGCACTGGGCCCCAGTTAGAACTAATAAATGACTTCAGTAAAGTTGTAGGACACAGAATAAATATGCAGAAATCTGGTCAGAATTCTATATACTAAAATAATGAGCAGAAGAAGATATTAAGAAAACTATCCCATTTACAACAGCATTAAAATTATAAAACACCACCCTGGCCAGATAGCTTTGTTGGTTGGAGCAGTGGTCGGCAAACTCATTAGTCAACAGGGCCAAATATCAACAGGACAACGATTGAAATTTCTTTTGAGAGCCAAATTCTTTAAACTTAAACTATATAGGTAGGTACATTGTTATTAACGTAATTAGGGGACTCCTAAGGCTTGGAAGAGCCACACTCAAGGGGCCAAAGAGCCGCATGTGGCTCGTGAGCCGCAGTTTGCCGCCCACGGGGCTAGAGCATTGTCCTATTTCACCAAGGTTGAGGATTCAATCCCTGGTCAGGGCACATACAAGAAGCAAGCAATGGACGCAGAGATAAGCAGAACAACAACAAAATCCATGTCTCCGTTTCTGTCTCCTTCTCACTCTCTAAAAATCAGTAAATTAAAATAAAAGTATTAAATACCTAGGAATAATTTTAAAAAAATATTTATTGTTGCTGAGGCCCGTTTGGCTCAGTGGATAGAGTGTCGGCCTGCGGACAGAAGGGTCCCGGGTTCGATTCCGGTCAAGGGCGTGTACCTGGGTTGCGGGCACAGCCCCAGTGGGAAATGTGCAGGAGGCGGCTGATCGATGTTTCTCTCTCATCGATGCTTCTGGCTCTCTATCTCTCTCCCTTCCTCTCTGTAAAAAATCAATAAAATATATTTTAAAAAATTTATTGTTGAAAGTATTACATATGTCTCCCTTTAACCCCAATATCTAGGATTAAATTTACCCGAAGAGGTGAAAGACCTGTACTCTGAAAACTGTAAGACACCGAAGAAAGTAACTGAACAATACAAATAAATGGAAGGATAGACCTTGCTCATAGACTGAAAGAATTAATATTGTTAAAATGTCCTTGCTACCTAAAGTAATATACAGATCCTATGCAATCCCTATCAAAATACCAATGGCATTCTTCTCAGCATTAGAACTAATCCTAAAATTTATATGAAATTATTTCTTAATAGCCAAAGAAATCTTGAGAAAGAACAAAGTAGGAGGTATTACGCTCCCCAATATCAAACTATACTACAAAGCTACAATAATCAAAATAGTATGATACTGGCATAAAAAAAAAGATACAAATTCATGGAATAGAATAGAGAATACAGAAAAAATTCCTTGCTTATAAGGTCAATTAATCTATGACAAAGAAGGCAAGGATATACAATTGGGTAAAGACAGTTTCTTCAATAAGTGGTGCTGACAAAACTATACAGATAAATGGAAAATATGAAATTGGACCACTTTCTTATCCTATCTAAAAAAGAGGAACATGGTAATTAGCCATACATCCACTACCCTTCCCATTGGCTAATCAGGGCGATATGCAAATTAACTGCCAGCCAAGATGGCGGCCGGCAGCCAGGCTACTGACACGATCAGAAGGCTTGCTTGCTTCAGTGACGGAGGACTCCAATGTTCCCCACCTGCTGCTGCTGGGCTCTGAGCGGCTAAGAAACATTGTTATAAATATAGAAGCTAAACAAAACCCCAGAAACCTGTTTTCAGTCAGCTGGGATCTCACAGCTGGAGTCGCAACAAAGTTTCTAATACAGAAAGTAAACAAAGCCAGAAACCTGCTTTCAGCAGCGAGGTCTCACAGCTAAAGCTGGCTCTCAGCTCCAGTGACAGCCATAGAATGTAAATAAATCCAAAAATAAAAAAAAAGGAAAAAAGGAGAGGTTGGGAGCTTCAGTCACCCGCCAGCCTGAAAACGGCCCTCAGCCCCTCACCCAGACTGGCCAGGCACCCCAGTGAGGACCCCCACCCTGAAGGGGGTGTGACCAGATGCAAACAGCCATCATCGCCTCATCTAGGCTGGCCAGGCACCCAAGCGGGACCCCCCCCCCCGGATCCAGAACACCCTTCAGGGCAAACCAGCCGGCCCCCACCCATGCACGAGGCCTCTATCCTATATAGTAAAAGGGTAATATGCCTCCCAGCACTGGGATCAGTGGAGCAGCGAGGCCTCCCAGCACCGGGATCAGCAGAGCAGTGAGGCCTCCCAGCACCGGGATCAGTGGAGCAGTGAGGCCTCCTGGCTCTTGGAGCAGCGTGACAGGGGGCAGCGCCCAAACCCCCTGATTACCCTGCGCCTCTGTGTGTGATGGGGGTGGGGCCACAACCTCCCTATCTGCCCTGCTGTTCGTGACAGGTAAAGGCGCCCCAACCCCCTGATGGGCCCTGCTCTGTGCCTGATGGGGGGAGCTCCCCAACTCCCTGATCGGCCCTGCTGTGTGTGTGACAGGGTGCAGCCCCCCAATCCCCCCATGGGCCATGCTCTGTGTGTGACAGGGTGGAGCCCCAACCCCCTGATGGGCCCTGCTGTGTGTGTGACAGGGTGCAGCCCCCCAATCCCCCCATGGGCCATGCTCTGTGTGTGACAGGGTGGAGCCCCAACCCCCTGATGGGCCCTGCTCTGTGAGTGACAGGGGGCAGCGCCCCAACCCCCTGATCGGCCCTGCTCTGTGGGTGACGGGGCAGCGCCCCAACCTGCCATCGACCATGACTTGAGTGTGACAGGGGGCGGCACCCCAACCCCCCAATTGGCTCTACCCTGAGTGTGACTGAGGGTGGCATCACAACCTCCTGATCGGCCCTGCTCTGTGCACGACAGGGGGTAGCTCCCCAACCCCCTGATCGGCCCTGTTCTGTGTGTGACAGGGTGCGGAGCCCCAACCCCCCTGATGGGCCCTGCTCTGTGCGTGACAGGGGGCAGCACCCCAACCCCCCGATCGGCCGGTTCTGTTATGTGACAGGGGTGGCACCACAACCCCCTGATATGCCCTGCTCTGTGCATGACAGGGGGTGGCGCCGCAACCTCCCCATTGACCCTGCCTTGAGTGTGACAGGGGGCGGTGCCCCAACCCCCCAATCGGCCCCACCCTGAGCGTGACTGAGGGTGGCATCGCAACCTCCTGATCCGCCCTGCTCTGTGCATGACAGGGGCCGACGCCCCAACTCCCCAGTCTGCCCTGCTCTGAGCCCGACCAGGGGCTGCACCTAGGGATTGGGCGTGCCCTCTGCCACCCGGGAGCAGGCCTAAGCCAGCAGGTCGTTATTTCCCGAGGGGTCCCAGACTGTGAGAGGGCACAAGTGGGGCTGAGGGACACCCCCCCTTCCCCACCTCAAGTGCACAAATTTTTGTGCACCGGGCCTCTAGTATCATATATAAAAATAAACTCAAAATGGATTAAAGACTTAAATGTTATACCTGAAACCATAAAAGTCCTAGAAGAAAACATAGGCAGTATACTCTTCGCCATAGATCTTAGCAATATCTTTTTGGATATATCTTCTCGAGCAAAGGGATACAAAAGAAAAAATAAGAAAAAACAAGTAATTCAATTTAAAAATGGGAAGAGAACCTGAGTAGCCATTTCTCTAAGGAGGACATACAGATGGCCAATAGACGTGAAAAGATGCTCCACAACACTAATTGCCAGGAAAATGCACACTAAAACCACAGTGAGATACCACTTCATACCTGTCAGATGGCTTCCATCAAGAAATCAACAAATAACAAGTATTGGTGAGGATGTGGAGAAAAGGGAACCATTGTACATTGTTGGAAGGATTATACATTAGTGTAGTCACTATGAGAAACAGTGTGGAGCTTCCTCAAAAAAAAAAAAAAATTAAAAATAGAGCTACCATCTGATCCAGCAATTCCACTTCTGGGTATTTATTTGAAGAAATTATAAACACTAATTCTAAAAAGTATATGCTCCTGTATGTTCCCTGCAGAATTATTTATAAGAACTAAGATATGGAGCCAGGAGTTGGGGTAGGAGTCTGCCCGGAAGACGACACAGGAGTCGATGGCGGAGTGGGTGCTGCTGGCGGGGGAGGAGTCATCACAGGTGCTGTTGGATGCTGTAGAGGTGGCAGGCCAGGGGCTGTGGAAGCAGGAGGTGGTGTCTGGTGCAAAGGAGATGGTGTCACTGGTGGACAAGGCAGCTGGGACCCAAGCATGTTCAGAGGGTTAGGAAGAGCAGCACCAGGCACCTGTCCCCAACAGAGGAAACAGTATGTTAACATCATGCTCCCTACTTGGAAATGTGGCAACCACTTTGAAGAATTTAAATGTGTGAAAATCTAATCATGGTTTCTGGAAGAGGTCTACTGGTCACTGAGTTTCAGGAGCATGTTCCATGTGCAAAATCTATCCAGCTGTACACTTATAATGTGTACTTTCCAATAAAGTTACAGGGGGCAGGACAAAATGAGGAGATGAGGGTAGAAAGTCAGGTAAACCACAAAAAAATAAGGCTGGGGAAGCACTGATCAGTACGGCAGGGCCCCGATCAAAAAGCACCAAAGTGACTAAGGAGACGAGGCTACATCGGGAAGATGTTCCCACCAACTATGGAAGAGGTTAACTAAGGCCAGGGCACCAATCCGAGTTAACCTCTCACTGACGCCTGCTGGAGCATGTGGCTTCCGTTTTCTCTCCTGCAGGAAGCCCATTCTCACCCCGACCCCCACCTCCACTCCCACCCCGGCCTCCTAGCTCTTCAGCTGGGTTTATATTTATTGTTAGAATCTGGGATAAGACTCAAAATATGGTTTTAATTTTGCAAACAAGTTAAGTGTTTAGAAAGCATCCCAAGGTGGCAAGCTCTCAGCCTTCTCTGTACAGATGAGAAAACCCCATTCCATTTCCGCAGTACCTTTGCTGTCTGGGGCTGCCCGTTGTTCGCAGAAAGGTCACACCATGAAAGACACTTCACTAGCTGCTCAGTGTCTCCAGACCACAGCCTCTCCATCTTTGTAATGTCCTACAATCCTCTGTAAACTCTTTCCTTTATATTATCAGTTTACCTACCATGTCTTTTTCAATATGCAGTAAGATGACTGCAAACTCAAAAAATGACCTTTTCTCCCCTCCCACACTACTTTACTAACAGCAGAGCCAAGCCTTGCTTTAGAATCTTGGGTGATGTCACCACTTTACCTCACAACCTGTAAAAACACCTTACTGTTCAAGTCTCAATTAGTAAAAGGTTTGAAATGTCCCTCATCCCCAAACTCCCAAACTAAAACGATGGCTTCAACCAAGCAAAAACTAGTGAATTTCAACCTGACAAAGAACCTTTAAAAGTTGCTGAGACCAGCTGCCAGCACCCCAGCCTGAGGCAGACTCTATGAGTGTAAATCCTGCTGGCCAGGCTTGACCACCTGCACTCACAGGGCCCAGAGCAGCTACTGCACTTTCTCCACCTCGCCTCCCATGCTGCTCTGCTCACTTGCTGCCCCAGGGCTGGCCTGATGCTCTCCTTTCACACATTCAGAAATGTTTCCTTCCCCCACCTACAATGTTTTGTGAGACTCTTCCTAAAAGTAATGACCTCTCTTGAGTCCAAATACAACTGATACTCATACGGCCTGTGGAAATGAATTCTGCTCATCAACAATAAGGAATGTAAGGAAAAAGAAGCGCTATGAAGAAATAAAGAGGAAGAGAGGAAAAAAGAAACAGTGCACTTTAGGCTGTTGAATGGTAAACAGAAATCTGATTCACAGCAATAGTTAAACACGGTGAGAAACCTGCATGCGATTCACTGGCAGGGGCAGGGGCCCATCTATAATGGAGGGGGAAAAGTTATTTAAAATAATCCTTGATTGAGGAATAAGGAATGTATCTTGAGTACTTCAAACTTAAAGAAAAAACCAGTCAACAGGTCCCAAAGCACTGGACATTCGATGCTTGCAAACCCTTTAAAGGACCTCTCCACCAGAGACTCAATGTCTAAACACAGGCCAATGTACAAGGTCATGACCACTACCAGTCTCCAAAATATGGGCTTCCTGAGAACATAATTCTCTATACTTAGAAACACACCCCAAATACAGAAGGAAAAACAAGCAAACAGATGAAGGGCTGATAGAAGGAAATGAAGTCCTTACCTGGAGGTCTCACAGGTGTGACTGTGGTCTCCCAGGAGGCTACGCCCCGCGGGCTCGGAAGGCTTGTTTGTGCAAACGGGACCTCCGTTTTTCTTCTAGTTCTTTTTGTATCTCATAGATTTTCTTTCTTAATAAGCGATAGTATTCATCCTGAAGAGCAATAACATTAGGCAGTCAAAACTATAAAAAAAGATCTGGTTTGTATGTTCTAAAAAATTAATGAACTTTTTTATTAAGTACACTAACAAAGTAAGTGTTCAACACTCCTAACTAAAAAACCAAAGGCCAAAATTCTTGTTGAACTAGTTACATTACAAGATTTAATAGACAGTAGGTACTAAATGCATGTTACTTTTCTTGCCACAGGTGAACCTCTCGGCTAGTCACTGGTGCTGGCAATAACATAGTATAAGCATAACAAACAGCGCCCACACGGACATGGACATGGCGTCCATGGATAAAATGCAGTTTTGTATACCTCACTTACCTGTAGTGGTGGATACTACAGTAAACACAGAGAGCTGTGCAGGGACCTAATTTTTTTTTCCTTTTTCTTTTTTCAGAGAGGAAGGGAGAGGGAGAGAGAGAAAGAAACACCAATGATGAGAGAATCACTGATCAGCCTGCCTCCTACAGGCCTCATACTGGGGATTGAGCCTGCAACCCAGGTATGTGCCCTAACAGGGACCTTCTGGTCCATAGGTCGATGCTCAATCACTGAGCCACACCAAGCAGATGGGACCTAATTTCTTATCTGCTAAGTCTCTCTGGTCAGGCTCCTCAAGGTGATGGACTTACCCAACTAACATATCCCCATTTCCAGACAAGCCAGCCAGACAGATGCAGTTACCACAGATACTACAGGTATGTGCCAGACAGATACCACAGGTATATGCAGGCTGGAATAAGTAAGGCAACCTACCCGGCTATTGGCAGACTCATACACGTCCCCTTCTACTTTCTTAGCGTAGGCCACTAGGTTCTCCATGCGGCGATCCTTCAGGGCTGCAGGGTCAGGTGTTGGGAAGATGGCTTGGATGCTAGGAGGACAACATATTCTATCAACCCACTTTCAATACATTAGTATCTTGCCACTTTATGTGTGACATGGAAAGAGAAGCTTATCTACCTACAGGGGTGATACACTGTTGAGAGAAATCCCAAATCTCTCTTGCCTAGAATATGAGCACACAAATGAAGTCATTCTCTAGAGACAATACTAACCTGTTGATTTATCTAAAAGTCCAAAACAATATTTTGCTATTAGCAATAAATGCTAGGTCATCTCAAGAATAATACAATTTTTTAAAAAATATTTTTTATTGATTTTAGAGAAGAAGGGAGAGGAAGACAGAGATAGAAAAATCAATGATGATAGAGAATCATTGATGGGCTGCCCCGTACATACCCCACACTGGAGACCAAGCCCACACCCCAGGCATATACTCTGACCGAGAATTGAACAGCAACCTCCTGGTTCATGGGTTGACGCTCAACCACTGAGCTACACCAGCGGGGCAAGAATAGTATGATTTTGAATTCCTACTTTTAAACTATTTATTACAAATTTTTTAAAAATTAAAATAATGAAGAAAACTCCAAGAGAATCATTGGTTAACTTCACCTTCAATTTAATTTAGCTTGCGAAAGTTCACTATTAACTCTGCACCTTCACTGACTATATATATGATGGTACTGTCATGCAATCTGTATTCACTAGGCCCAAATTCCCCCAATTCTCAGGGGTCTCCAGAAACATAATCTTGAGCCATAAATTAGCTTCTGAGCTAATCCCAAACCGCTCATGTATCCCAGAGCTCAGAGTACATATCTAGCTGCACTGGGAGTGTTGGCCTCTGTGACATGGCTTACAGTTCATGCTCCTCTACGGGGTAGAGCTATGAATGCTCTGATGCCCTCACTGGGCATGCAGGGTCTGGGATTCTCTGGCCTGCCAGCAGTGTCTGTGATTCCCTAAAAAGGATGCGAGTCCCTTTAGCTGCTAGGGTACTATCACCTGGAACCACTTAAGAATTAAATCAGATCCTGATAATAAAGTGCAAAACTGTCACAATGCTATCAGCCACAAAATGTTTCTGTCACATGCGAATAATGGGTGAGGTGGGTACATACAGGTTATGCACTAGGCGCCTCCGCATGTTCCGGGTGACAGGAACGCCAGCAATGTTTCCAGAATTTGAGCCGTTCATCGTTGGGCTATGGGAAGAACAAGAACTTCAGCCATCTATGAAAGTGACTCAAATGTGCTTCATCTGAGTGAGGCCTTCAACCATATGAGACTTAAAAAGTTTAAGTTAGGAGAGCCAAGTGGTGAATGGACAACAAAATAGAAACCATGTTTTATCTATTATCTGCTCTACATTTATAATTAAAAGAAAAAGAGCATGCCTCCACCCAAACTATTTTCTCTGCCTCACATTTAGAAAGAATTATGGTGTTTTGTGTGAGTCCCAGCCCACGTTTACGTGTGACTATCACACAGGAGCCAACTGACTCATGGGTCTTACTTTGTGGCCCCAAGGGAAGTTGGAAGAGCTGATTCTGAAATCAAGTTTGGTGGCTGCTGATCTGTTGTTATTCCTCCTGCTGGAATGTTAATTGGGTTATTTCCTTTAAAAACAGAAAAGCAATCAAATCCTAAATTATAATATACACTTAAGGGTTCAAGTCACTATATGAATAAGCAATTCTTAATGAATATAATAACCGACACTATGACAGGAACTCTGCAAGTTATATTTTCAATAATGGTGATTGACTTCTAATACAAGTTCAGTTGCAGACTCCTTCCCACTGTATCATATAATTAAAATAAGACAGTTTTATGGAGGCTGGATGGTATCATAAGTAACTATTAGGTAGTGGAAAAAACCAGAAATGATCCATTTTAGTTTTAGATTTTGATCCTGGCTTTATTTTTTTTATTTTTTTTTATTTTTTCGCTTAAAGTATTACAAAGGGTATTACATAAGTGTCCTTTCCCCCCCCCCCCCCCCCCCCGCCCTTGACAAGCCCCTGCCCTCCCTTACCCCCCAGTGTCTTATGTCCATTAGTTATGGTTATATGGGTGCATACAAGTCCTTCGGTTGATCTCTTAATCCCCTCTCTCCTCCCCCCCAACCCTCCCTGGCCTTCCCACTACAGTTTGACAATCAGTTTGAGGCAGCTCTGCCTCTGTATCTATTATTGTTCAAAAGTTTGTAATGGTCTTTATTATCCATGAATGAGTGAGATCATGTGGTATTTTTCCTTCATTGACTGGCTTGTTTCACTTAGCATAATGCTCTCCAGTTCCATCCATGCTGTTGCAAATGGTAGGAGTCCCTTCTTTTTAACAGCAGCATAGTATTCCATCGTGTAGATGTACCACAGTTTTCTAATCCATTCATCTACTGATGGGCACTTAGGCTGTTTCCAGATCTTAGCTATGGTGAATTGTGCTGCTATGAACATCTGGGTACATATATCCTTTCTGATTGGTGTTTCTGGTTTCTTGGGATATATTCCTAGTAGTGGGATCACAGGGTCAAATGGGAGTTCCATTTCCAATTTTTTGAGGAACCTCCATACTGCCTTCCATAGTGGCTGCACCAGTCTGCATTCCCACCAGCAGTGCACAAGTGTTCCTTTTTCTCCACATCCTCTCCAGCACTTGTCGTTTGTTGATTTGTTGATGATGGCCATTCTGACAGGTGTGAGATGGTACCTCATTGTTGTTTTGATTTGCATCTCTCGGATGATTAGTGACTTTGAGCATGTTTTCATATGTCTCTTGGCTTTCTGAATGTCCTCTTTTGAAAGGTGTCTATTTAGATCCTTTGCCCATTTTTTGATTGGACTGTTTATCTTCTTTTTGTTAAGTTGTATGAGTTCCCTATAAATTTTGGAGATTAAGCCCTTATCAGATATGACGTTGGCAAATATGTTTTCCCACGAGGTGGGTTTTCTTGTTGTTTTGTTGATGGTTTCTTTTGCTGTGCAGAAGCTTTTTATTTTGATGTAGTCCCATTTGTTCAGTTTCTCTTTAGTTTCAACTGCCCTAGGGGCTGTATCAGTGAAGAAATTGTTTTGGCATATGTCTGAGATTTTGTTGCCTTTGTATTCTTCTAGAATTTTTATGGTTTCCTGTCGTACATTTAAGTCCTTTATCCATTTTGAGTTTATTCTTGTGTATGGTGTAAGTTGGTGGTCTAGTTTCATTTTCTTGCATATATCTGTCCAATTTTCCCAACACCATTTATTGAAGAGACTATCTTGGCTCCATTGTATGTTCATGCCTCCTTTGTCAAAAATTAATTGAGCATATTGGTTCGGGCTAATTTCTGGACTCTCTATTCTATTCCACTGATCTATATGTCTGTTCTTGTGGATCCTGGCTTTATTAATATCAGGCCCTAAACAATTAAACTGACTTGTCACATATGTGTCATCTATTTCTTTTGAATATCAGAAACTAAAACCATAGATACTAAGTGTAGGTGAAAAGCATAAAAGGTCAATTTGTCTACAGTATTCATCTCATAGGATAAAAGAAGTTAACAGTCTTATCCCAAATTAAACCATCAATAGGAATGGAATTAGTAATTAAAAAGGTAAAATCAGGTGATAAAAAAATAATAAAATAGGTTCTTAATTAAAAGGTGAAAAAAGAATTAAAATAAAACAAAATAAAATAAAAATGTGCAGTAGTGAAGGTGCTTCAGATCTTCTACTCTTCTTTCTGTGACGCCTCAGTCCTGCCAGGCACTGAGGAGAGTGTTGGATTTCCCGGCGATACACGGTCCCTCCGTGCTGTAAACCACAGTCCTGATTCTAAGGCAGGTTGTATTTGTTTACCAGACTGCCTTTATTTGTCTTTACAGAAGAGTCAGTTCGTACTTCTGAGGCTATAAGTCCTCTATATCAGTAGGGTTTATTTTCTCTGTGGTTTGGGAAGTCCTTTGCCCAGACTGGTTCTTTCATCGATACTCCGCTCCACCCTCCACCCCCGCTCTGTTTCCCAGGCTCCCCAAAAAGAACTTTCCCCCAAGCCTCTGCAAATGCCCCCAACTGGGGAATCCCATGCGCTGGGTTTAACAATCAAACGCAGGGACCTAAGGGGAACGGTAACAACAAGAGCCTGATACGTTGTGTGGATCCGAAAGCCTCCACCTTCCAGGTCTGTGCGCAGTCTCCAAGCCCACTCGCCCCTGGCACCACGCGAAGTCTTACCTTTCGTGAGAAGCAGTGCTCGTCTGAGTTCCCGCCGTCAGTCGCGCTGCTTGAGATTGTTATGCCCAGATTTCAGGATCCAGCCGAGTCCGATGCAAAAGCAGAGTCTTTCTTATTACAAACCCGGGGCTGGCTCCCCTACCCGCCTTACTGACACAGCAGCCGGAAGCGGACAGAGACCTAGCCCGGAAGAGGAATTTACAGGGCAGGTGGAGTAAGGGGAGGGGAGAGGACTGTGGGCCCTGCCATTGGCCAGGCGCAAGTTGGTGTCTTGTTACACAGGATGTGGTCAGCAGAGGCTTGGGCTTCCGGGAAGAAGCTCCGTCCCAAAATGGAGGATTCGGGACAAGATGGAGGGCGTAGTCCTCGCCCTTTAGAGATCCCTTGTTTCCAGGTCAGTAGCCGATCTCTGGATGCCGGTAACAGCCACTCAAGATGGCGCGGTCTCCGGGCTGAGCCGGCGCACCGGGAGAGGTGTCAGCGGCAGTCTCCGACCGTCCCCTTTTTCCGGGAGTTCTCTGTGAAAGATCAGACGGGGCCTAAAACCAGGACTACAGGCTTTATTAGAGGAGAAGCACCTGCCGGGCTGTCTGGCAAGGGGAGGACAGCAGCACGTGCGGGGGTGGGCACGCCTTTTGAGGGGCGGAAGGGGAAGGGGTGGGGGGCTTAGTGTACTCGGCGCACACTGATGGGTGGCTTACTGCATCGTCCATAGAGGACAAGTGCTGAGGGTGTTTGGCAGGTGTGGGTTGGTGGTCCAATGTCTAGTCCATATAAGGTGCCTGGTTAGTCACTCAGGTATTTCTGAGCTGCAGGTTACTCATACCCCGCCCACCCGCTGCGGGGAGGGGGGATCTATCATTTGCCATCTGCGTATCTTCCCTGGTGAGGCATTTGTGGGACCCTTTGCCTATATTTTAATGAGTTTTGAGTTCTTTGAACATTTTGGATACAAGTCCTTCATCAGATACGCGTTTTGCAATTATTTTTCCCCAGTCTCTGCCTTGTCTTTTCTTTCTCTTGATAGTGTCTTTGGAGAGGTTTTTTTTTTTTTTTCTTAATGAGGTCATACTTAATGAAGCCAGAAAAAGAACCATCCCTTATGTAGGACACTAACAAATGGGGGGTGGGGGAGGTTAGGAGAAAGTGTGTTAATTTTTTTCATCACAGCAGAGCACTAATTTTACTGTCCAATCAAATTAATAAAGATTAAAACATTTTAAAAAAGAATATATATCTTACAATAACTTACGTCACTTACCATGTTTTAGATATTCATCAATGTTGCATATAATTTTTTCTCAATTGTGTAGTATTTCATTGCAGAAATGTGCCTTTTTGTTCGTTTATCCATTTTCCTGTTGATGGACCCCTGAATCGCTTTTGGTTTTTTGGCTGTAATAAATAACCCTGCTATACTCTTGTAAGTCTTAATTTAAGAGTCACTTTAAATCCTGAGTTGACCTGGGATGTTTGAATAATTGGAATCACTCTTCACCCCCCGGGTTTCAGCCCTTGCCTGTCCCTCCGGGGAAAGTCCCTGGCTAGACCGCAAAGCCGAAAGGGGGCAGGGCGCCGGGAGCCAGGAGTCCTCCCACCAGCAAGGCCCCGGGCTGCAGGCTCCCCAGCGACCAGACGCTCGGGCTCCTGATGTTCTCAGCAAAACACAGATGATCAGCACGTCCCCCAACAAGCCTAAAGCGCGCAAGGGCGGCCGGTACCCCACGGCGGCCCGGGAGGAGCCGGGTTTGCGGGCGGGAGACGAGTTCGGATCAGGCCGCTCAGGCACATCACACCGCTCCCCGCTCCGTGACCAGTGGAGTCCGCGCACGGAGCGTGCAGCGGAGGCAACACACTTACACGGAGACCCGCCCACTCAGCGGCCCACGCCCGGCGCCGCGCGAGGAGCGGGCAGGCTGGCGGGGCACCGGGGCTCGTGGGGGGGCGGCGGCTCGGGGGGCACCGGCGCTGGCGATGTACCGGGGCTAAGGGGGCACCGGGGCTCGTGTGGGGGGGGGGCTCGTGGGGCACCGGGGCTGGCGGGGCACCGGGGCTCGTGGGGGGGCGGCGGCTCGGGGGGCACCGAGGCTGGAGGGGCACCGGGGCTCGTGTGTGGGGGGGGCTGGCGGGGCACCGGGGTTAGGGGGGCACCGGGGCTGGCGATGTACCGGGGCTAGGTGGGCACCGGGGCTGGGGGGGGGCGGGGGCTAGGGGGGCACCGGGGCTGGGGGGGGGCGGGGGCTAGGGGGGCACCGGGGCTGGCGGGGCACCGGGGCTCGTGGGGGGGGGGGGCTCGGGGGGCACCGGGGCTGGAGGGGCACCGGGGCTCGTTGGGGGGGGGCTCGGGGGGCACCGGGGCTGGCGGGGCACCGGGGCTCGGGGGGCACCGGGGCTGGCGGGGCACCGGGGCTCGGGGGGCACCGGGGCTGGAGGGGAAGAACTAGACAGACGCCAAACTCGCTGCACCGGAGAGTTTAGCCCCACAGGAAGCCCAGCCTCTGGGCGGTCCTCTCACCGGAAGCGGGGCCGCAACGCACGTCGGCGGCGCCTGCGCAGTGAGGTCGACGCGGAAAGGACCAATGAACGCAGAGGTGGGCGGGCTGGAGACCAGCGCCTCGGCTTCCGGTTCCGGCTGGCGACGGAGAGTCGGCTCCAGTGCGACGTGTCCCAGGCGGCGAGGCGGCGGCGGCAGGTAAGGCGCTGTCCGGGGCGCGGGCGACCCTCTGTGACTCGCGGGGCGGCCGGCGGGCGGGGAGGGGGCCCGGGTCGGGCAGGCTGGGGTGGCAGCGGAGACGCGGGCCCCCGAGGGAGAGGGCTTCCGGGCCTGAAAACGCGTCCCCGGCCCCTGCTTGTGAGTTCTGTGTGTGCGGCTCCGGGGCCTCTGGGCGGTGGTCAGGTGACGGCCTGCGGGCCTCCTGGGGGGTGGCTCTGGGGGTGTGAGTCCCCTCGGGCGTGTGTCCCGGTTCCCTCTGATGTGGGCCCCCTGGATGTGGGTCCCCCTGGGATGTTCGCCCCCTTCGGATGTGCGTCCCCCTCGGGTGTAGGTCCCCCCTCGGATGTGAATCCCCTCGGATGTGAGTCACCTGGGATGTGGGTCCCCTGGGATGTGTCGCCCCTCTGATGTAGGTCCCTCCTCGGATGTGGGTCCCCTGGATGTGTGTCGTCCCTCAGATGTGAGTCCCCTCGGATGTGGGTCCCCTGGGATGTGAGTCCCCTCGGATGTGAGTCCCCTTGGATGTGGGTCCCCTGGGATGTGAGTCCCCTCAGATGTGGGCCCCCTGGGATGTGGGCCCCCCGGGATGTGCCTGCCCTCGGGAGAGCCGTATTCAGGCGGCCCTGCCAGGTGCCTGTGATGTGGGGGGTTGTCAGTCTAATGAACAGGTCACAGGTTCCTGCAGCCCCCAACCCCACCCTCCACCCCAGGAAAGGGTCCTTGCATGGGGGCAGCTGTAAAGTTTCAGCCCCTGGGTTTGAAACACAGTGAAATACTGAGACAACAGGCGTTGGTATGTTTTGGGAGGGACCCAACATTCTCGGCCCAGACGCGTATGAGAACCCTAGTGTGGAGTCTGTTACCCGCCTGCCCACCCCCAGCGAGGACGCGGTCATAGCCGGTTTGACGGCCGCCTGGCCCGACAGTGCCTCTCACTGTGGGCTCGAGAAGTGTATGGGTGCCTGCCCGCCGCTCACCGACGCCTGGGGGAGGGTAGCGCGACGCCTGGGGGGAGGGTGACGCAGGGGTGGGCTGGTCTCTCGCAGAGCGGAGGTTAGGAACTCGCCCCTTCTCCCCAGAGCTGTGTCCACACCCAAGGGCTTGCTCGGCTTCCTGGTCCTTGTGGTTCTGGCACTTGGGTAGGTCTCTCCCACGCGGGTGTGTGGGTGCCACGGCTTGGAGCGGTCAGTGCAATCCACGCCGGCCTCCACTCTGGCTCCTGCAGAACCATCGCTGGCGTTTGCTGCGGGAGTTGACAGTAAAATAGAAAGTACCTGTTGGGTTCCCAACGCCTTGGCTCAGTAGGAACAGCGGAGGCCTGCAGAGTGCGTGAGGACAGGTGATGGCGATCGCCCTGCGCATCCTTTGTCAGTGACGATCATCACAATCACGGCCAAGCCGTGGCCCTGATGCTTTGCTGGAATTTAGGAGAACAGCGTCAGTTTAGGCTCGGGGTCTCTTCTCTCTTCCCTTTTGTTTGTTCTGTGAGATGGGATTGACCCGTCAGGCATGCCTTTCTGGCGGTCTCCTTTGCACGTCGGTATAACAAGGCCCGGCCGCATGACGACCGAACGTGACTGTCTCTTCTGTTTGTCTAACAAGCACCATGGACCAGGTCATGCAGTTCGTTGAGCCAAGTCGGCAGTTTGTGAAGGATTCCATCCGGCTGGTCAAGAGATGCACCAAACCCGACAGAAAAGGTAAAGCTTGAAAGTGAGAGGAAAAGGTCAATCCCTGCATTTTCTAAGCCTTGTACTTGCTTACTATTGTCCTCCTTAGTAGCCATTGAGTTACTGTCTTTTAATCCACATTTTTTATTTATTTTGCTTTATTTTTTAACAGTCACTTTCTATATTTTGTATACTTTATACATGATTCTGTTTTATGTATTTTCAAATGGTGTAAGAGTATTTATTACAGCCTTATTTTCATGTTAAGTTTGCTTTAGTCATATGTAATGACTTCAGAGTTTTATTTTTATTTTTTTGTTTTGTTTAGGAGTTCTTGTTTGTTCATTTTGATTTATAGATTTAATTGTTTTTTTATATATATTTTTATTGATTAAGATATTACATATGTGTCCTTATACCCACGTTAAATCCCCCCCCCCCCCCCCCCCCCCCCGTTGTCCGTGTCCATTGGTTAGACCTATATGCTTGCATGTAAGTCCTTTGGTTGATCTTTCCCCCTTACCCCCACCCTCCCCTACCTTCCCTCCAAGGCCCGACAGTCCAATCAATGCCTCTCCGTCTCTGGATCAGTCCTTGTTCATCAGTTTATGATGTTCATTATATTCCACAAATGAGTGAGATCATGTGGTATTTATCCTTCTCTGACTGGCTTATTTCACTTAGCATAATGCTCTCTAGTTCCATCCATGCTGAGGCAAATGGTAAGAGTTCCTTTTTCTTCTTCCTCTTCTTAAAGGATACCTTTCAGCATTTCATATAATGCTGGTTTGGTGGTGATGAACTCCTTTAGCTTTTCCTTGTCTGTGAAGCTCTTTATCTGACCTTCAATTCTGAATGATAGCTTTGCTGGATAAAGTAATCTTGGTTGTAGGTTCTTGGCATTCATCACTTTGAATATTTCTTGCCACTCTCTTCTGGCCTGCAAAGTTTCTGTTGAGAAATCAGCTGACAGTCGTATGGGTACTCCCTTGTAGGTAACTGAGTTTCTTTCTCTTGCTGCTTTTAAGATTCTCTCTTTGTCTTTTGCTCTTGGCATTTTAATTATGATGTGTCTTGGTGTGATCCTCTTCGGATTCCTTTTGTTTGGGGTTCTCTGCGCTTCCTGGACTTGGAAGTCTATTTCTTTCACCAGGTGGGGGAAGTTTTCTGTCATTATTTCTTCAAATAGGTTTTCAATATCTTGCTCTCTCTCTTCTTCTGGTACCCCTATAATTCTGATGTTGGTACGCTTGAAGTTGTCCCAGAGGCTCCTTACACTATCTTCGTATTTTTGTATTTTTTTTTCATTTTGCTTTTCCAGTTGGGTGTTTTTTGCTTCTTCGTATTTCAAATCTTTGACTTGATTCTTGCGATCCTCTGGTCTGCTGTTGGGAGTCTGTATAATATTCTTTATTTCAGTCAGTGAATGCTTAATTTCTAATTGGTCCTTTATCACAACATCGAAGGTCTCAGTAGATTTCTTGAGGATCTCACTACATTTATCGGCGGTTTCCATAAAATTCTTGAAAAATCTTAGAACCGTGGTTTTGAACTCTATATCCAGTCGTTTGCTGTCCTCCATTTCTGTCATTTGTGACCTGTTTCTTTGTCTTCGCATTTTGTCTGCTTCCCTGTGTTGGTAGAGTGGTTTTGTGTGCTAGGTGTCCTACAGGGCCCAGCGGCTCAGCCTCCCCAGTTACCTGAGGTGGACACTCTTGGTGCACCCCCTTGTGGGCTTTGTGCACAGTCTTGTTGTAGTTAAGCCTTGATTGTTGTAGGTATCACTGGGAGGAATTGACCTCCAGGCCAATTGGCAGTGAGAATCAGCTGTGTCTGCAGTGGGAGAACTTCTGTGCTGGAGACACCCTTCTGGGGCAAGACTTGCTTCAGCGGGGCTTTGGTGCTCACTGAGTCTGCCCCCTGAGTGTGTTCCTTATGAATCTGAGGAGTTGTAATCTGGGTGGTCCCACTCTGACCACTGGGTACACTGGCTCTTGGATCAAGGAGGTGCTAATTAAGCCTCTTCCTGAGGTTACCCAGCAGGAGCTACGAAGAGATCTGCAGATTCCCCTTCCTTTTTGAGGGGTCTGGGGGTGCCCAGATGAGGCCCAGCTGTGAAGTGATGCAAGCTGCTGTGGGGCCTTGGGCCTTCTCTTGGAAGTTCTGAGTCTGTCTGGCCCAGCTGCAGTTTGTTAGGTAATTTTCAAGTTGCAAAGGACCCGGGCATTCATATGCAAAAGGCTTTGCAGCAGCCCGGATGGGGCGGGGTCTCGGAATCAACAGGGCGGAGCAAGCAGCTATGGCTGACTCTCAGCCCTGCCCTAAGGGGCCGAGCCTCTCAGTGTCCAGGTAACTGCCGCCAGCACCTCTGAGGGAAAGCTGCCCTCAAGTTCCGAGTTCTGCCTGCTGCCAGACTGTCCAGTTTCTCCCCGTATGAGCCCTGAGACCCCAGAGATTTCCCGGAACCGGAGTTCAGAGCAGTCGGGAGCTTGTGACTCCCTCCCGATTCAAAAAGACAGCTGCGTCCTCAGGTGCCAGCCCCTTTCCCCCGCGCGCCGGAGCCTCCGTACCTCTGCACTTTACTTTCGTAGCTCCTCTGAGTCTGTGTGCTCTTCTCTTTCCTTCTAGTTGTAGAATTTCCACTCAGCCAGCCATCCTGTGGTTCTGGATGATGACCGTTCTGTCTTTTAGTTGTATTTTTGAAGTTGTTGTCGGAGGCAGCAATTTCTGGTGTTTTCCTATGCCGCCATCTTGCTGATGTCTGGACTTCAGAGTTTTTAGTATCTTCTATATTTTCACTCTAGAAAGTCTTCTGGGAGTTCTCATGCTCAGTACTGCCCCCTTCTCTCCCCCAAACAGAACCTTAACGGGAATCAACAACAGAGTTGCCAACCTAGGAAGTTTAATTTCTTATTTATCATGGTTCATGTGTTAAAAGGTGCACCAGAGTTTGTCTACTTTTATCCATTTCTTGACTGCTGCCTGCGCTAGGGGCTGGAATACAATAGAGAATGTAATACATTATGATATATATATATATATATATATATATATATACACACACACACACACACACACACACACACACACACACAGTAAACTATACAACAGTATATAATAGAGAACAGTCCTTGCTCTTACGGAGCGTAGACCTTTTCAGGGAAGGTAGTCCTAAGCAAAACAAATGCAGTTCAGTTTCTAATTACTGCTGTCGGAAGGGAAAAGAAATAGAAGAATCTGGACAGCTTCCCCGAGGAAGTAACGTGAAATGGAAACAGGACTGGGGTCTGAAACCTTTACAGAAAATTGTGCTCAACCCAATCTGATTTTCAGCCTTGTGTATCAAATCCAGTGGGCCTATATTTTATGAAAAGTCATGTTTTGTGCTTTTATAATCTATTTTTAGCAATGTTAGAAGTTTTTAAAGACAAATACTCTATTTCTCCTGTCCACATTTTATTTCTTTTTGGCATCCTGGTCATTTGCTGAGAAGATAAAATATTTCACTGCTTGTTGATGGATTCACTAGTGGCATGTCCTTTATTTCTTTCTTAAAACATTGTCAGTTTACTTACTATTAATAAATAGTGTCATACGTTATTTAAAATCATATATTTATTATCAGGAGAAATGTTCATCGGTAAGTTTATGTTACTGCTAGTTCCCCCCCCCCCCATACTCGCAGTGATACTGTGAAAATGATGAATTTTGTGTTTTTAATCCAGAATTCCAGAAGATTGCCATGGCAACAGCAATCGGATTTGCTATAATGGGTTTCATTGGCTTTTTTGTGAAATTGATCCATATCCCTATTAATAACATCATTGTGTAAGTAAACTTTTTGAAATAGACAATATCTAGAATAGAATGACAATTGAAACCATTTGAGATGACAGTTTGCTATTTCATCAATGCGCAGATATGTCTCTTGACTTTTTTTCGCTGCTGGGATCTGCTGGTATTTATTAGGCACCTGATAGTGGGAAGTGGCTTTGTTTTCAGATGATTAAGCCAGGGGTTTGGGTGCCTGGGAAGCTGCGTGGTTGAGAACCATTGCTAGTCTGAGCTCTCTGTTTGCAGCCAACGTGTTATCTATCAAACTGGGCACTTCTCTGCGGCCACCCCGATAGGCAGTTCATGTTTTCTGTCTTGTTCAGAAAGACATTTCCCAAGTGAGGACTCTGAGTTTTTGAGATCCGCCTGTTCCGGCAGCCACTTTATCTCCAAGGATGTTTTCAGTCCAAGACTTTAGAGTTCAGTTTCCTCTCTGTTATGCGGTCTTGGGTCCTGTAGGTGTGAGTGGCTCTCAGTGAACTGGGTTTGGTGCCATCACATCACAGCATGCTGCCTTTCAGGTCGTTATTGTTGTTAAAAGCTGACGAACATGCAGAGCTGACCCTTTTTCTCTCTTGCAGCGGTGGCTGAAGGCCTGTGGACGAGGGGTTCATCTTGGGGATTGGTGGACAGTGCCGATTTGAGAAGCTCATGGAGTAAAAAAAATTGCCTGCATGTTTTGTGTTCTTTTTTTTTTCCAAGATGTTTTCGTTTCTAAATTAAAATAATTTCAATATAAATAAACTTCTCTGTTTTCTATCACAGATATTTACAAATTGTTGAAATGTGTTAAGAATCTGAGGTCTGCATCATTTGTAAGGGGGTGTAAGACCCCAGGCAGTCCTTCCTCCCCCAGGAATTGAAGTTTTAAGTAAAACAGCTGGACTCAGACATTAAAAATAGATTTTCCTTTAGTTCTTCCTGGCTATTTTAGAATTCACTGTCTGGTTTCCCACATTTCCTCCCAAAAGGCTCCTTTGAGCGGTACTAACTAGCATTTAGACGGGGTTGGTGAGGAAGATCCACGCTCGCAGTCCAGGTCTGTCAGACTGTCCCCTGTGCAGGTCCTCTGTTCACGCCCCTTCCTCACAACCGAGCACCGCCGTCCGTGAAAGGGGTTTCCCAGCACCAGTCACACACAGGTGTTTGCGTTTAAGGCCACAGGTCGAGTATCCTGACTCCCAGGCAGCTGTTTCTCTGCAGGAGGGGCTGCACTCTTTTAGGTTCAATTGGCCTTTGTTATCAATGTCAGCAGTCGCCAACCTTTCGGACCTCATGGACCAGTAGTGGTCCCCAACCACTGATCAGTGTAACCTAGGACCTGAGTGCCCAATTAGAGACTCAGAATTTAGAGGAACGGGCTCCAAGTTCCTTAGACAAAGCAATAGATTTTTATAGAATTGGCTTTTATTTAACATGTCATTTTCAGAAAAATTTCCAGAAAAAACCCCTAATGCCAGTGACATATCAAAAGTATAAAACGAGCCAAAATAGTCTTCTCAGGTGAGGGGGAATTGGTTTTCTTCACAGCTGTTCTGAGTAACCAGGCCTAAGCCCTCACGGCTCACGGCTGGGTTAGATTCTGTCGCTCTGCCCCGCACCGTTTGGAGGCGCTTATGTTTCCAGCAGTTCTGGGATTCGGTGATTCCTTCAGCACTTTCATCCCTTCACGCCTGCTCCAAGTGTTTGTCCTGGAGTTTCAATAAGCATCGCCACGCCAGATGTCCCAGAGTTCTCCAACTATGCACCCACCAGGAAGCATCTATTAAAAGCTGAAAACACGACCTTGCCATTGTTTTGAATAGCATTGCAAAGAAACCCAGCAGCACACAGTTACACAAAATGTGTGCCTGCAATTATTTTGGGTCCACAACCTATAAAAAAGTTATGCAAGTTCTCAAAACACTTCGGAATCCCATGAATCCCAGAGCCCACTTCAAACTTGAACTTGCAGCTCACTGTCCAAAGAGGGGTGCACGTGTATCAGCTCAGGTCTGCGGCTGGAACGGCTTAAAATGCATTCACTTTCTGCCCATTTCCTCAACGCATTTTTGCTGAATTTAACAAGGCGAAGTGGGACACAATAGAGAAATGTGAAAGTATCTTTGGCTCTGAGGCCCACTCCTGACGCCTGAGTGGATGGGTTTGAATTTAATAAACTGGGTGTGAATCAGTGTCCTGAAGTGTCTGTTCCCTACTCGAGGTGAATTGACGGACTGTGAGGCCGGCAAAGCAGCATGAAGCTGCCATCATGGAAGGGGGTGCGTGTTATAAAATACCTCCTATTACTGCATGGGTCCTACTGTCCGCCAGCCCGGGCGTTTCAGCAGCATCTCAGTGGGAAGGACAGGAAGTGGTGTGAGGCTCCAGGAGGGAGGGTTTTTCCTGCTTCTGAGGATGGATAAACGGACTGGGTGTCGGCTTTTCTTTCATGGTTCAGAAGGTGGGAAAGAACAGCTGTTAGAAGAAGAGGTGACTTATTCATGGATTCTTATTTCTGATGCAAAAGAAACAAAATTCCTAAGCAGCTCTTGGGCCAAAGAGAAAATTAAGGAACAATCATAGTTTATTAAGGAAGTGGAAGTAATGAAAAGCTATATAAAAACTTAGGGGACTTGGTCAAATTCTGAAACCTAAAGTTTTTTTGGGGGGGTTCTAAAAGATTTGATTATTTTTAAAAATATTTTTAAAAATTTATTTTAGAGAGAAAGGAACAGGGGAGAGAGAAACATCCATCAGCTGCCTCCTGCATGCCCCCGACTGGGGATGGAGCTCGCAACCTGGGCATGTGCCCTGACTGGGAGTGGAACCGGTGACTTCTTGGTGCAGGGGACGATGCTTAATCAACTGATCCACATCGGCCAGGAGACTTTATTATTATTATTTTTTAAAAATATATTTTATTGATTTCAGAGATGAAGGGAGAGGGAGAGAGAGTTACATCAGCGATGAGCGAGAATCATTGATCGGCTGCCTCCTGCACGCCCCCTACTGGGGAATCGAGCCCACAACCCAGGCAGGTGCCCTTGACTGGAATCGAACCCGGGACCCTTCAGTCCGCAGGCCAATGCTCTATCCACTGAGCCAAACCAGCTAGGGAAGACTATTATTTTTAAAGCAATTTTAGGCTCACAGAAAAATTGAGAAGGTACAGACATTTCCCATATAGCCTCACCCCTCACACATTATCAACATCTCCCACCAGAGTGCTACAGTTGTCACAGTTGATAAGCCTACATTGACATGTCATTGTCATCCTAAATCTATAGCTTACCTTAGAGTCACTTGGTGTTGGACATTGTATGGTTTTGACAAACTTCTGATGAGATACATCCACCGCTATAATACACAGAATGATTTCACTGCCCTCACAGGAATGGGCCGTAAACACATCTGCGTAGTCAGACTCACATAAGCCATGTTAGCAGGCATTGCAGTGACCCCTGCGGGGAGCGACCTGGTGCCCAAGAAGCGCGTGGTCCCCTAGCCTCATGGCTGCTGGCAGAGAGGACCTAGCAGGCAAAAGGGCAGGTCAGATGGCCCGAGCGTCTGGGTATAGTCAGTCCTACCCAGTGGCGCGGTGGTGGTGGTGGTGATGGTGATGGTGGTGGTGGTGGTGGTGATGGTGGTGGTGATGGTGGTGGTGGAGGTGGTGGTGGTGGTGGTGATGGTGGTGGTGATGGTGATGGTGGTGGTGGTGGTGGTGATGGTGGTGATGGTGATGGTGGTGGTGATGGTGATGGTGGTAGTGGTGGTGGTGGTGGTGGTGATGGTGATGGTGGTGGTGGTGGTGGTGGTGGTGATGGTGGTGGTGGTGGTGGTGGTGGTGATGGTGGTGGTGGTGATGGTGGTGGTGATGGTGGTGGTGGTGGAGGTGGTGGTGGTGGTGGGTGGTGGTGATGGTGGTGGTGGTGGTGATGGTGGTGGTGGTGGTGGTGGTGGTGGTTGTGGTGGTGGTGGTGATGGTGGTGGTGGTGATGGTGATGGTGATGATGATGGTGGTGGTGGTGGTGGTGGTGGTGGTGGTGATGGTGGTGGTGATGATGGTGGTGGTGGTGATGGTGGTGGTGGTGATGGTGGTGGTGGTGGTGGTGATGGTGGTGGTGATGATGGTGGTGGTGGTGATGGTGGTGGTGGTGGTGGTGATGGTGGTGGTGATGGTGGTGGTGATGGTGGTGATGGTGGTGGTGGTGGTGGTGATGGTGGTGGTGATGGTGGTGGTGGTGATGGTGGTGGTGGTGGTGGTGGTGGTGGTGGTGATGGTGGTGGTGATGGTGGTGATGGTGGTGGTGATGGTGGTGATGGGTGGTGGTGATGGTGGTGGTGATGATGGTGGTGGTGGTGATGGTGGTGGTGATGGTGGTGGTGGTGATGGTGGTGGTGGTGGTGGTGATGGTGATGGTGATGGTGGTGGTGATGGTGGTGGTGATGGTGGTGTTGGTGGAGATGATGGTGGTGGTGGTGATGGTGGTGTTGGTGGAGATGATGGTGGTGGTGATGGTGGTGATGGTGGTGGTGGTGGTGGTGATGTGATGGTGATGGTGGTGGTGATGGTGGTGGTGGTGGTGGAGATGATGGTGGTGGTGATGGTGATGGTGATGGTGGAAATGATGGTGGTGGTGACTGGGGATCTACTAAAACGCTGAGCTCTGTGCTAAGTGGGGAGCCCTCTCAGGCGCTGGGTTTCATGCGCACCTGCGGCCCTCTCACCCTGCACAGGCCTTCAGGGCCGTCTGGGAGCCCTCCCCCCTTGGCATCAGGTCAGACCCAGAAGTCCTGGGCGTGACGGGAGAAGCTGCGCAGAGACCAGCAGGAGGACAGGGCTCAGGGAGGAGAGAGCGGGGCACCAGGCAGATGGGCAGGGCCCTTGTGAGCGGCCGTCACAGGCAGCTGCCCATCTCCCTTCCTCTCCCAAAGAGGCACCCTCCCTGGTGCCCGTGCCCGCGGCTCAGCAAGCACAGGGGCCTCCTCTTTCTGTCCCTCTGGGCGCAGCGCAGGCCAGAGAGCCACGTGGCTGCCCTTGGAATCGCCCTTAGCCGCCGAGTGACCCACGACCCCTGCTGCGTGGCATCTGGACCCTCCGGCTCAGGGCTGCCCTGGGACTGAGGACAACGGGGACGGCCACCTGCTGTTGGGCTTTTGCTGTGAGCGACCAGCCACGTGAACGCACAGGGCTCCCTGTCTGCTGAAGACCAAATGCAGGGGTGTGGCCGGCGCAGGCGTGATGCCCCCTTGCGGCTGCTTGGGGTGAGTGTGTGCCAGCGGCAGAAACAATCCCAAGCGACAGAAGTTCTTTTTCCTTTTAAACACATTTTTTTATTGTTGAGAGTATTACAGATACCTCCCATTTGCCCCCCCCGCTGCCCCCCGCCCCAGGTCTTCACTACCCTATGGCCCGTGTCATGGGTGGTGCGTGTAAGTAGGTGAGTTCTCTGCTTTCTTTCTTCTCGCCCCCCCCCCCCCACCCCCCCCACACATGCACATGAGATGAGTTCTGAGAGCTGCCTTAGATGCCTTCCTAAGCGGACTTCCTAAGTCCCTCTCTCCCTCCCCCTCCGCCTCTCCCTCTCCCTCCCCTTCCCCCTCCCTCTCCCTCTCTCACTCTCCCTCTCTCCCTCACCCTCCCTCTCTCCCCCTCCCTCTCCAAATAGGGATTGTAATGCCTGCTTCTCAGAGCGGCTGGGAGAATAGCCTGTGATGCGGAATCCACTGGCTTAGAATAAACCCCTCAAGTCAGAGCCCACCTCTGGCAGCAGGAGTGCAATGATGGGAGGTGGTTTTGTGCCAAAAACTGTTCCTGCAGGGCTGCCCTTGCGAGTGAGCCATGCCATCAGCTCCATCAGAGTCACAACCCACGGGGGGCGGGGGGCGGGGGGGGCGGTGATATGTCATTTTTATACTATACTTTTTGCTATTAAGTCAGGGAAAGGTACTCAGCCCTGGCTCTAATTTGCATTTTTTGGTTATAATTTAGGATCATATTTTCTCATGATTTGTTTACTATTTTTAAACCTCTATGGAGTTTTTTTGTGTGAAATATTTTAATCTTTTTCCAGATAGCTAATGGGATGTTAGTATAAAGAACCATTAAAATGCACCATTAACTTGAAAAGATACGATTATCTCCCAATTGTAATATTAAAAACCCTCTCTGCTTTGTTTGCTTTTTAGTTTGTTGGCTTTTTGTTTCCTTCTGCAGGTTGTGAATATTTTATATTCGTGTGCGTTTGTTTATCCCGTTGCGAATCTTCCTGTTGCTTCAGAGCCGAGATTGCTCCCATGGCCCAGGCCTCATGCATATTCTGTCCCGGTACCTGTAGGCTTTGTTTGCAGATTTCTAAAGTTTTAGTTTCCGGTTGATCTGCATCTTATTTTACCTTAAATATTTTTACATGATTTGTAGGCACTAAAAATGCGAGCCTATTAAATGACATTTCACGGATGCTCATTCCCGAAGGCTGTGATCCAATCTCCCCCCTTTTTAAAAAATATATTTTTATTGATTTCAGAGAGGAAGGGAGAGGGAGAGAGAGAGAAACATCAACGATGAGAGAGAATCATGGATCGGCTGCGTCCTGCATGCCCCACACTGGGGACTGAGCCCGCAACACAGGCATGTGCCCTGACTGGGAATCGAACCGTGACCTCCCTGGCTCACAGGTCTAGGCTCAACCACTGGGGCCACGCCATCCAGGTTCTTTGTTGTTGTTTTTTAAAATTATGGAACGTTTCATAAATTTGCATTTAAAAATATGGAACATTTCACCCTTGTGCAGCGAGCAGGCAGATCATCTCTGTGTCTGTCCAGTTTCAGTGCATTTGCTGCTGGAGCCCTGGCCGAGGCGTCCACCGTCCACCTGTGAGCTTTCCCTAATTCTCCTCCTTCCCGGTTGTGGAGTGTTGGGGGTTACCAGCCTCTGATCCCCACCTTATTGCCTGGGGAGGGGCAGAACCCGAGGCGGGCAGCTGTGTCCAGACTCAGTGCCCTCAGTGAGCAGACCTTGGTGCTCCCAGGGTGGTGCCCAGGGTGTGACCTGGGAGAGGGCTGCGTTCTGTCCCCAGGCCCCCGCGCAGGCACTGCGCTGCGGGCCGCCCATCGGCTTGGTGGTGACACTTCTCCACCCACTCCTGGTTTTCCAAACACCGTGTCCTTGCTCTCTGCCTTGGTCACGTTCAGCCTGTGGAAGGCCCTCTGCTGTCGCTGTAGCGGACTCCTGGGAGACGGGAGAGAGTGTGCGCGGCTGCTTCAAACCAAAACTCTCCGGTTCTCTTCTATTGTGAAGGCCCAGGGCTGCTCCGAGTAGGGACAGAACCTTTCGCAGCCCAATTTTTATTTCACGTTGTGTTTGCCTGTTTACTGTTCGGCACATGTGTGTGACTTCCCAATCCGCAGGAAAGGGCAGAACAAAACAGAACAAGCAAGTGAGCAAGTGAGCAAGTGATCAGGAGGAGAGTGAGAATGAGTGCGGTGGGGAGGGAGAGACGGCATCCTGCTGGACGCTGTTCTGGGCCCGGAGCTCCCAGCCCCTCAGACCCGTGCCTTAAAGGAAGCCTCAGGCCCAGCCGTGGGCACAGTTGGGTGAGGGTCATCCCGTGCACCAAGAGGTTGCCGGTTCGATTCCGTGTGTGTGTGTGTGTGTGCGTGTGCGCGCGCAGCGCGTGTGTGTGCCTGTGTGCGTGTGCGTGTGTGGCTCCATCCCCCATGCATGCAGGAGGCAGCCGATCCATGTTTCTCTCTCTCTCTCTCTCTCCCTCTCTAAAATCAATAACAAAAAAAAATCATGGAAAGAAACCACAGGAGCAAGTCAGACACGAACCCGTGTGGGACGGAAACCTTTGCCTGCGTTGTTCTCCCGCATCCACGAGACAGGGGAGTGGCGGTGTCCTGGCTGGCTCTCTACGAACCGTGTCATTTATTGAAATGGACACCTGGCCGTTCCCCTCTCTCGGGGATCGCTCCCAGAGGATTAACTGCCAAAGAGCCGTCTGCAAAGGTGATGACTGCTCCCCCAAACCAGCTCTGCAGGAACAAAACACTCAGAAAGCATAACTGAGAGGAAGGAAACCAGTCGGGCGGACAAACAATACAGACCATTTGCCCCCGAGCTGCCCAGCGTCTGAGAGCTAATTATGAAAAGGCCGCTTAGATGTCATTTCTGATATGACATCAAATTAGGAGGACGGACAGCAGTCCACAGTGTCACTGGCACGGCCCCAAAACTTTTCTCCAAATCACAGAAAGGTAAGTTCTAAAAAAAATAAAGTTACCGATCGTTCAACCACACTGAGAAAGTTAGCATTATTTCTTTCTTTCTCTTTTGCTCTTGATTTCTCATGTTTACTTCACCTCAGAACTCCTTCAGTGTAGGAACAGACACAGCATGCACACACATGCACACACACATGCACACACGTACACACACATGTACACAC